>NC_033794.1:8322660-8343142 GCF_001876935.1 Asparagus officinalis | reverse complement strand
ACTGTCTCGCACGGCGAGACAGTCAAGACTGTCTCGCACGGCGAGACAGTCAAGTCTGTCTCGCGTGCGAGACAGTAAAGACTTGTGTTCTTCTGCCTTTTTGGATGATTTCCTCTTGAGCTGTATTTGGATATCTTTCAGCATTTTTTGACGCCTACAGCCGCGGGCGAAGATGTGTCATCCCGGCGATGGTTAGCTGCCCAAGCGCACAGCATGCTGTCAGGGGTGACGGAACTAATAAGTGTCCGTAAAAAGATGTGTGGAACAACTAGATACAATGATAGACTTTGTACAAAGCAGTTTAATACAGGGGCGAGCGCTTTTTTTGGGGGGTCGAACCGTTCTAGAAGACTACGCCTCTATCAGTCGTCTCGGCCTGGAAGGAGACAATAACTCCTTGCTTTAGTTGGTAGCGCAAGTTGAGTTTGAGCTGATATAGAAGCAATAAGATCGGAGTGTGGGTTACCGTTCCGCAGAGATGTATGGTTCGTTGGGAGCCGACAAGTGCCAACTTTTTATCCGGCTACGCAGGTTGTCGGCCGATAGGTGAGCCAGCTGCATGGTGGAATGAGTCCACCAACCAAGTTTTTTATCCTTGATGTTGGCCCTGCGATCATGGCAAGTTATGCGAAATCAGGTCACCCAATTATAACTTTGGTGGACTCATTCCCACTTAAGTTGACATAAGTTCTCTCTCTCTCTCTCTATATATATATAGCGTAGTCACTGAAGTATATACTAGCTAATACCCTACCTCATAGTCTACTATTACCTACGTACGATTCAACAATACTATTAGTATACTATATATCTGTTTTCAGCCAGGGGCTGAAAACAGGTCGGTTTTTTTAAATTTTTTCAGGAAACTTCACGGGAGTTGAACTCCTGTGAAGTTTGGGAAAAAAAATTTAAAAAACCAACCCAGTTTCAACCAACTGGGTCGGTTTTTATAATTAAAATTAAAATAAGTCGTTTTTTGCAATTAAAAACACAAATGGGTCGCTTTTGAAAATTTGTCCCTCTAACAAATCTACGGAAACTCACTACCGGCAACTGAAAACGATAGCCGGGACCCGCAAGATATCTGCCACGTCACCAGTCGCGCACAACCTTTGCCAAAAAACCGTGGGCGAATGTACTTTCCTTTTCGAAAGCAGCGCGAACATCGTATAGTATCGCTAAAAAATAGTAGCTGCTAACGTGCGCTGACAACTCCCAATTTCCGATCGGAGGCTTAAGTACCCTCGCTGGCCATTTGAGGGGTTCATCTCCTCACTCTTCAATGGCGTCTCAAAACCCTAACGAGTCTCTTTCCGTCTTCTCGAACATCGCTCAGGCTCCTGAGGATCCGATCCTTGGGGTAATCGATCGATCGATCATCTTTGTGGATTTCTAGGGTTTTCTTTTTTGATTTGGTGATCTTGAGTCTGGATCGTTTTGATAGGTGACGGTTGCGTTTAACAAGGATCAGAGCCCATTGAAGGTTAATTTGGGGGTTGGAGCTTATCGAACTGAGGTGAGGTTCTTTTTTTCTTTTGATTTAGCGATGATTTTGATTTGATTTTCTTAATGATTGACTTATTGATTCTTTGTAATAGGAAGGAAAGCCGCTTGTTTTGAACGTTGTGAGAAAAGCGGAGCAGCTTCTTGTTAACGATCAGTATGGATATTTGATTCGTTATTTTCTATTTCCTTCCATCTCTCTACTGTTTAACTAGCAGAAATTATTTAACTGATACTTTGTTTGGTGGACTAAGAACATCGATTTGATTATCAAAGTTAGTGATAGGGAATTAGTACTGGAAAAACACATCATTTTTTAACTCAGAAGTTTCTATCATAGTGGAAATACTGGTGTAGGATCTCGAAAAAGATATACGAAACAATTGGTTTCCTTAACTGTATTAGCTTCGAAAACAAGATTCTATCGTTTTGTAAGAATCTCTTTACAATCACTCTTTTTCGAGTACAGAGGAAGGGAAGATTGGTTCAACTTCTCTTTTTAACGTGGGTTCTGGGTGACGAGAGGATGTCTCACTCGATACTTGAGTCGAGCTTACTTCTCGTTGACGATCAGAACAAGATCGCTTTTATGCGAGAGAAGAATTAGCCTCTGTCGATGGCTTAAATCACCAAAATCAAGGTTCGAATCTCCAAAGAAACAGGGCCTTTCTTGCTTTGTATGTGCGTCTGCGTATACTCTCCCCAGATTGCCTCTTTCATAGCTGCTTGCGGCTATTTATAGGTCTTTAGCACGTAACTGACATGCTAAAATCATAGGTAGAGGGGCGTAACTGTCTCCTACGATTTAGCCCATGTGGGCTGACTTGCTCCTCGTGGCCATTAGCCTCCTGGCTCAGAGCTTCAATTGGTAAGATGAACCTCATGGCTTGGCGAGGTTCATCTAATGAAGTCAAAAGCGTAACTGACTCCTAAAATTTAGCTTACGTGGGCTGGTTGGGTCTTCAAGACCGTTACAGTTGAACTTTTATTTGATATGATGAGCTTCGTTGCGTGACGAGGTTCGTCTGATGAGATGAGCCTCGATACGTAGCGAGGTTCGTCTAACAGAGCGAGCTTCACTATATGATGAGCTTCGTCCTTGATGGTTGAGTCCAATAGCGTGACGAACCTTGTGGACTTCCTTTGACGAATTTTGTCTTCACTGACGAGCTTCGGACCTCGTTTTCAACGACAAGCTTTGTTGTTTGAGATGAGGTCCATCATTGTAATGACCCTCGTCATGCTTTGCTGTGAGCTTCAACGCTCCTTCGTTTCTTGGCGTTTTTTAGTGCCTACAACCGGGAGAGGATTTAATCGAAGATAATGAGAGACCCTATTATCTATGTTGTTGATATTTCACTGTTTTGTGCAAAATGTTAGGACTTGACTCTTTATGAGGGACTTCTCGTAAATATCTTCTAAATAGCAAAAAAAACTTTGCTCTTGATATAAATAAAATTAGATGATGGTTTTCTAGTTCTCAGATTGCTGCTAGTTACTTATATTGATGCTGTATATGTTCTATTTTACATAGATAGAACTGTGCTATCTTTTATATTGAAGTTCATTGATCCCTTTAATATTGTGATACTTTCAGGTCACGTGTAAAAGAATACTTGCCAATCACCGGATTAGCAGATTTCAACAAACTGAGCGCTAAGCTAATATTTGGAGCTGACAGGTGGCTTTTCTATCTAAAATGTGATGACATTTGCATATTTTGTTCTGGTGTTACTCCTTGTTATTTGATTACGTCAAAAAGTTCCAAACAAGTTGTGGGCATTTGAAGGATAATGGGTGGGATTTGAATCATGGCAAGTTAACACAGAAAGGCCCATCTTACCATAGCTGAAGTAGTTGCTCCTGGATTTGCTAACTATATGCCCCACTAGTTGATCCCTCATGCTTAGACATCTGGTTGTAATTTTACTTGACGACTTCGAATTGTAAAGACTTCAATGAAGGTATCTTTTATATTTAATTTTTCTCGATATGATTATGCATGAGTATTAGGTAGGGGGAATAAAATTCAAGAGATTCAAGATCTTGTAGAAACTCAAAAAGGGATGGTAAAGATACATATTCCGTGTGAAGTGCTGATGTGTATTTATATGTACATTTCCTAGTCGAAATAAATAATCAAGGCATAGCAATCCATGGTACTGATTCTATTTCACATAAATTAGTCTGACCCTAATTCAACGGTAGTAGGATATATTCATCTAGTTGGATTACTTGAAATAAATAGTTGAAGGGGACACACAGGTACAGAATATTGGTACAATAGGTGAGTATTTCAGGCAGACCTAAGAGTTATAAAGTACTTGGTTCTGACAATAAAAGGAAGTACTCGGTACTGAGGCTGGTAAAAGATGGGCACTTTTATGTTTTAATGTTCTATTGCTCCATTCATTTTCTACCATTTTAGTCATATTTAACTGTGTTTAACAAAAACCATTCATTTGGAACAGTCCTGCAATCCAAGAAAGTAGGGTGACCACTGTGCAATGTTTGTCGGGTACTGGCTCGTTGAGGGTTGGAGGGGAGTTTTTGGCGCGGCACTATCATGAAGTAAAGTCTTTTATCTGCTAAGTTTTGTTTGCAGATAGCAGTAATTTGGTTAAGATTCTGACCTGAAACTAATATTGTGCAGCGCACTATTTATATTCCACAACCAACATGGGGAAATCATCCAAAAATATTTACATTGGCAGGGCTTTCTGTCAAGACTTATCGCTATTATGATCCATCAACCCGTGGGCTAAACTTTCAAGGTGTTTGTTTTGAACAATATCGTATGCATGCAATATTGTTTTGTACCAATTGGAAGTCCAATTGTCATTTAATTAGAGTTTTTTGTTAATTCATGTCAATGATTTCTAATTCTGACTTAGATCTGGAACCATCTTTTTTCTGATCAGAACTGGAAAGGAACTTGACTTTTAAAAATCAGTATTGCTTGCATAGGAAAGTATTTCTGTTGGATTCCTTGGCTTCATTTGTGCCTTAAAGTTAAATGTATTTTCATATAGGCTATAGCAAATAATTTGACTTCCTGTGCTACTAGGCTTAGCATAACTTAATTGAATTTTGTATTGTTCTTAATGGTTGTGAAGAGTTTTGCTAGAATCACAAATAACATAATTTGTCTTTCTTCTCTTTCTCGTCTTTCTTCCTTTTGATAAGGATCAGGCTATCAGCAGCAGCAGTTTAAAGCATTCACTTCAGGTTAACAACTGTGTGTGGTTCAAATTTCCAAACTTCCAATCTGATGTTGAAGGGAAAAATATGTGATAATAAGAAGCAATTCTTCATGTACTCAGGATATGTTAGCGTTTATATGTATAAGGCTTTGTGTTATTTGGGTTGATGGTTTCTTAGAGGTTCCAGCATCTGATTTCCTCTCGACTGCCAATGCTGCTAGACTATAATTGGTTGCTACTTGTTAGAGCAATGTGTAAAAAAGTTTTATACTTCTCATTTGCCTGATGTATGGAATGCCATTCATATCATATATTAACACTCAGATGCTTCTCTTTTTGCATTGTTGATTCTTCATATTATTTGTCAATACAAAAATATTCTTTTCTGTGGTACTTACAACAAGCTAACATATCTATTACAACAGGCTTGTTAGAGGATCTCACTGCTGCAACTCCAGGAGCAATTGTCCTTCTTCATGCATGTGCACACAACCCTACTGGAGTAGATCCAACTGTTGATCAGTGGGAGCAGATAAGGCGGTTGATGAGGTCGAAAGGGCTGCTGCCTTTCTTTGACAGTGCTTATCAGGTAATCATGAAGTTAGAGGAAAAAAGATGTCAGATTAATTATATTTGGTGCTTAACTGCTAACGAAGGTAGGTAACTCAAGTATTTAAGGTGCATAGTGCCGCATAAAGTGGAGACAATATTTCCTAATATATTTTTTAAAACTGGGATGTCCGTGTTGGGTTAGTTCCTACCAAGGGCAATCTGTTTTCACAATCATAGTCACTTGAAGACTAGGTCCAACAATTAAAGAATGCAGCACGAGGTAACCATCTTATGATAACTGATGTCCTGCCTGATAAATTGCTTAACAAGCAAACTCTTTTTTAATGTTTTCCATTGTTTAAGTTTGATCTTAGCCGAGTACAGGAGAGATTAATTTTAAAGAGATAATCTTTTGCAGGGCTTTGCTAGTGGAAGTTTGGATGCAGATGCACAATCTGTTCGCATGTTTGTTGCTGATGGTGGAGAATGCTTTGCAGCTCAAAGCTATGCAAAGAATATGGGTCTGTATGGAGAACGTGTTGGGGCACTGAGCATTGTATGAATCTTTGTCCAACTTAAAATTTATAATATTTTCTGATAGTCATTAATTTCCCTGTGTATGCCTATTCTTGGTCCTTGACCTAGTTCTGCTTGTATTTTTCCTACAAAAAATGCATCAATATAACCATTTCACATTTAAAGCACCATTTTTTCTCAGTACATTTTGTTTGACAGGTTTATGTACTGCTGCTTGATAAATATCAAAGTGATCTTTTTCTTATTTCCTATTTTTCTTTAGACCTTTGACTACTCTAGGTACTCATATTTCGTATCTGCTCTCATGTGAGCTATTTCTTATAATATCATGACAATCTTATAGCAGAGCTCACTTTACAGGTTACTTCTAGTTGTCATAGTTTTGGGGCTATAGACTTGAGTAGTGTAGGATACTACTGTCAGCTTCTGTGTTCTACTTGATCCATGCATGTGTCACTGAACAAATGCAGAAATACAAAGTAACTCATGTTATAGACCTTAAGGCTCACAGTTACTAGTTGTCATAGTTGTTATTTGTATTTCTGGGTCGCTTGTCAATATTTGGATTTTTAGTAAGCAGGTCTTTCCCATTTCGAGCATGCTTAAACAAGTTGTCTGCATGAACAGCAGAGAAGCATCTTTCAGCTACTTTCTTGGGCAATTAGGAAAGTACCTCTCTCTCACACAACTTTGGCAAACTAAACATGCAAATTTTGCTGTATCTTATGAGAAACATGGTTGTATTAGCACATACTAAGAGACTGGAGATGAAGGGTAGGAACTTTGTTGTTATCTTCATCTTTTCAGAACAGGTACACAAGTAACTGTTTTCTTCCTTTTTTGATTAGTTTCCAACAAACAAGACGCCCCTTAAAGGAGATTAACCCTTATAGCCTGTTTGGATGGAGGGTAGAGAAGGGAAGGGGAAGGGAAATTTTGGTTTACCTTTGTTTGGGAGTTCCATTTAGAAGGGTAGAGGAGGGGAATGAGGGGGAAATTTGGACTAAAATCTTACTCCCCAAATTGGGGTGGAGGGGGGGAAAGAGGGAAATTATGTTTTAGGAATTTTAGTCCCTCGAACGAAAAGATGTTAAACTATTTAGTGAATCCTATCCACTGCACAAGTTATGATCCAAAATGTTAAAATATCCTCAAATCCTTTATGACCTGTTTGGATGGAGGATAGAGAAGAGAAGGGGAAGAAAATTTTGGATTTACTTTTGTTTGGGAGTTCCAATTAGAAAGATAGAGGAGACGAATGAGGGGGGAAATTAAACTAAAATCTTACCCCCTAAATTGGGGGTGGGGGAAAGGGGGGGGGGGGGGGGTAAAGAAGGGGAAGGGAAGGAAGGGAAATTTTTTTCCCTTCCTTTAGTCATCTCCCAAACACATAGTGAATGCTTGCATTTGTAAACAATTGTGATTAAGTGAACACGATTACAATTCATCAATCACATAGTAACTTACTTGGATTCTGAATTGATCAATATGCATGCTTGTTTGCATATTGATGCCATGTTGGTAACATAAAGTGGGAGCGTATTAAGATCTTTCTAACTCTTAACCACTATTATACGCTCCCTGATATGTCTAATGGCTTAGAAGTGATCGATTGCTCAAGCTAACATCATGCTTGAAGCGAGTCCTGAAGTAATTTCAATTATTTAACATACTTTTTTACAGTATATAGTTATTTTCTTTTTACTGTACTGTTTACTGAGATTGCAACGTGCTTCAATTCTATAAAGTAGTTGGTGATAACTGAATATCTTATTCATTGTTGCAAGTGATATAGACATGTGAATCATTATTTATGGGGATCATATAATGCTTTGTTGACTAGGCTTTAGTTTGCAGTTTTATTCATTTTCAATTTTTCACCAACTTTCCTTGTCTTTTGGCTTTAGTTTGTGTTCTTTATTCATCTTACTGAATTGGCATAGCTCCCCTGTAGGTTTGTAAAAGTGCTGATGTGGCAGGTAGGGTTGAAAGTCAGCTCAAGCTTGTAATTAGGCCCATGTACTCTAATCCTCCGATTCATGGCGCATCCATTGTGGCAACAATTCTTAAGAACAGGTCTTAGCTCTACGCAGATCATTATACTTATAAGCATCAGTTTCTCTTTGATTAAGATTAGAATTTAGTTAAAATCTGTCTTCTAAAGTTGATCTATGCAAATGTAGTAAAGTAAGTTTGCTATGATTCATTTGCATGTCATCTTACTATTGATTGCGTTGACTATTGGTAATGTTCCAATTTGGCTTTTTGGTTCATACCATTCCTTACATTATGTCAAACTCTCCCTTATCTGAGCTGTTTTATCTAAAAATATTTTGGAGGTTTTGCCCCCAGATTCATGAGCTTAATTAATACACTTGAGCTGAAAGTCTGGTACACTTGTTTTAACCCTTTGTAATCTAGAAGAATTTGGAGTTTTGCTCTCACTGTAATAAAAAACACAGATCTGTACTGAGTTTCTAAAAGAACACTAGGCGAATTTAGGAGCCCAGGAAGAACCTAGGTCTAGGCATCGGCTTAATTGAAATGCCTTGAGAACTTGGCCCTTTTGCAACATTGTTAATTTGTACTTGCCAATTATATGTTAGGTTCTATGTCAAGTGCCATGGTTAGCCATGGCTAGATATTGTTTTTGCACTATGTTAGGGTTCATCATTTTTAAGTGAATTGCACCATATCAGCTTCCTCAATTTTAAACATTTATTGTGCACTTTAGCTCCATGGTACTTGTCAATCTTAATTTGGCTCCCAATTTTTATTTTAATGAGCAGTCTCAATCATGATTATAGTACTGGTGGGATTCCAGTACTATAATATCTTTATCGTGATGTAATTTAAATGAATGAATTTGACTTAAAGCTTTTGTAGTGTAACCTTTCTTTTAAAGTTTTAAGTAAATATCTTTATCGTGATGTTGGTGGTCGTGTAATTCCAGATCGTCTTTAATGATCTACCATGAATGACTGGCTTCTAAGTTTGAGTAAAGGAATTTTCATTTATATTTAGTTTTAGTTACATGCCTCTACTACTTTATTTTGTGATATGATGTCACAGATATGGATTAAGTCTTAATGAATTTTTACTTTTTATATTTGACTTTCGGGATTTGCTTTTCTTTTTTCTTACCGAACTCTATAAGATGCAAGTTCCATTGCTTAGTAAACTTAAAAAAGATTTGCTTTTCTTTTTTCTTACCGAACTCTATAAGATGCAAGTTCCATTGCTTAGTAAACTTAAAAAACTAAAGATTGCTATTCTTTCTTACCGAACTCTATAAGATGCAAGTTCCATTGCTTAGTAAACTTAAAAAACTAAAGATTGCTATTCTTTTTCTTACTTCGTTTGATTTATTTTTTTAGTTTATTACTGATACAAACACATTTAAGAAATCAGTTCTGTATGAAGGAGCAACAGTTGTTTAATCTACGTGTACACGACTACTCACTTCTTTACTGATGTTGTAGGATGTCTCTGGAGGGAGCAAAATCTTTTATGATTGAGCAACTGACTTTTGTCCTTAACTGTATCCTTGATTTAGTGAAATGTACAATGAATGGACCATGGAGTTGAAGGCCATGGCTGATCGGATAATTAGCATGCGCCAACAGCTTTTTGATGCTTTACAAACAAGAGGTAAACAATTTACACCAGTTAATCTTACTCCTCTGTTAAGTGTGACTTTTCTTTCCATTCTTACTTAAGAAAAATGGGATCAAATACTCAACCACCTTGGTCCATGTCTTCCAAAATATTCTTCATGGATGATGTTGAACTGAATGCACATGGTAACAATGTTCTTCTCTATATTGCCATCGGCTTTGTTTACTGAAAGAGAGATACACTGGTTGGTATTTAGTTTTGACTTTAATTAATTAAATTAAAGGTGCATGAAATTGAAAGTACTGAGAAAATAAGGAAATATATCATCTTTGTCAGATAATGTTTTATTTTGAGTTTGTGAAACTGTTGAGACATATGATTTTAATGAGTATTCTTTGAGGAATATCCATCTTTTAGTACCAATAGACGGACTAGGGTTTTTTCCATTTTGGATCCTTGTCTTCTCAAGGATACTGTTGTATTTTATAGGTTCATGGCCATGCTATATTTACTAAGGTCGGTACCTTGTGAAACTGCGATTGTCATTGATTAAACCTGGTGGCTTTGCTTCAACCATTGTTTCTCGGGTTGCCGGTATCAACAAAGTGCTTTACATGCAAGGATAAAAGAAAGAATACCTTGTGGAACTGCCACTGTCATTGATTAAACCTGGTGGCTTTGCTTCAGCCATTGTTTCTCGTGTTGCCAGTAACAACAAAGAGCTTTGCACTCAAGGATAAAAGAAAGAATACCTGATGCAGTAGCTTATTTGTAGCTTAGCGCTGATATTCATTCTACAATATAACCTTGTTTTCTACTTGCCTTAAGTAAACATACCATGGTATGTATCTCTTAGATGCAGTGTGCCTCCTGATTATATGTGACCCTTACATTGATGTTGAGGATACACTAGATGATCGCCCAATAGCTCAGTCTAGTATCTCCGTGGAGATGTAACAATGTTAAATATTGTTTACTCTTTGGTCATGTTCATGGATCTAATGATATTACATATGTCTGGCTGTATGCAGGAACGCCAGGTGACTGGAGTCACATAATCAAGCAGATCGGGATGTTCACTTTCACAGGGCTTAATAGTGAACAAGTTGCATTCATGACAAAAGAATATCATATTTACATGACTTCTGACGGGTAAGCACGAGCCCATGACCTCAACATATGTTGGTTGAAGCTATTTGCTTAGCATATCATGCAGCCTAGTAACCTGACTGAGTGACTATTGCTGTGTGCTTTTTTTCCCTTTTTTTCTTTTTTTTTTGTTCCGTATGTGTTTTGTTTTCCCTCGCTATCAATCTTTGATCTCTTAATTTATGGGAATTGGTTTTGTTGTAGGACAATTGTAGATGGACCCCTGTACTAACTGCCCAATTATGGATAGACCCCCATAGTTCTATTGTTGCAGCAACCCTGTGAACAATTTTTTTTTAAACTCTTTTGCTTTCAGAGAAAGAGAAGTTTTTTGACAAGTAGTCCTTCTGAGGCTAAAAGAGTCTGAAAGTTTTGTCTTAGTGGGTTTATCTGCAACAATAGAACAATAAGGGTGTCTATCCCTAACGCAGTTAACCCTTTTATTCTTTTGTACTGGTTTCTATCCATGGTGATCTTGTTAATTACAATTTTGTCTCTCTGGTCTTAACTTTCTTCAGAAGTTTATTGTAAATCATTTTGATTCCGCACAGGAGGATCAGCATGGCAGGATTGAGCTCAAGGACTGTTCCCCATCTTGCAGATGCCATACATGTAGCTGTCACTAGCATGACCTGATGATATCAGTGGTCATGGATTGTGGCTTATCTGCATTTGTGAACTGGAGTCCATTCAACCGCTACATAAGTTGGAAAAATCTCGATTTTGTTGTGTTAATTTATCCTGTGTAATAAATCCAACTTGACTGAAGCGTAGAAGAACACACCAAAGAAGAGTCGATAATATTACTGAGATTTATTGAGAAGGGAACATGTCATATCTATATTGAAGTCTGAGAATGTTCTCTGTAGAAGCATGTGTTTTGACTGCACGTCGTATTGGAAGAGGTTAGGGGTGTTCTGGATAATGTCTTCCGTTCGTCAGTTAGAATAAATTTCCAACTGGATTAAGTCAGCTAATGTATGTTTCAGCATAAAGCTCACAGTGCGTATCAATTTTTGTTATCATCTGGTAGCGCTAGAAACCCTCAATACTCAGACAGAAGTATGAAGTTGTAGTGCAATGTTTAGAGACTTTAATATGGTATCAGAGTAATTGATGATCAAATCTTATTGACTACAAATTTAAATCGGATTTTTTTAAAAAATTGTCACCAGTGTGAGTCCATGTTTCAACCCATATTTTAACTTAGCGTGCTTGTTCCCATGTTATCTTGTGATTAGGGGTGGAAATGAACCAAATAATTAATAAATTGTTCGATAATTTTTCGAATAACTATTCGGTCATATTTGATTCGGTAGTTCACTTATCACTAAACAAATATTTTTTAGTATTTGAGTTTATTAACGAATAGAATTTAACCAGATGTATATTCGAACAAATATTTTTTAGTATTTGAGTTTATTAACGAATAGAATTTAACCAGATGTATATTCGATTCGTTTGTCTATTAAATATTCGTTTAAAAATAGAATTTAACCAGATGTATATTCGATTCGTTTGTCTATTAAATATTCGTTTAAAATTTGATCACAAATTATTATTTGTATTATTACACATATGATTGTCATATTTTTAACCCACTTACCATTTCTACTTAAGTTTTATATATTGCTTTTAAGACTTAAATAATCTTAAATCTGTTTTCTAATTAAAATTTTGATTTAAATATACATACATCATATATTATAAAAAATAATTTTTATTTATGAATTTTAATACTATTTGAAAATCAAACTCTTTAGCAAAATAAATATACTTTGATATTCAATAAGTATTCGTGAATATTCATGAATATTTATCAAATACCAAGTATTTGAGTTCGAATTCGAAAAACTAGATATATGAATATTAGAGTCCACATTCGAATTCGATAATTTTAAACAAATACAAACATGAACACCTTAGTATTCGGTTCGATTCGATCATTTACCACCCCTATTTGTGATAGACTTTGCAAGAATTGTCATATATTGCATTATATAATAGAAATAATGTGCACGAGGCGTAAGCTTCTTTAGCAAACTAAGTTACCAAGAGATAAGCTAGTAGCGAGGCCCTCTCTACTAGTCAATATTACAAGATACAGCTACTGCTACTCTATCTCTTGGTAGCGCATTTTGCTAAATGAGCCGCCATCTCATATCCATCGAACCCTATTTGTATCCTCTGTAACAGAACAGTGGAGAGCCAGGAGAACATAGCAATTACGTTTAAAGAAATGCTAGGGGCACACCCCAAACCACACCACCAACCACACTCTCCTCTCTCATTTGCTACAGTACACGGGGCCCCACATGGGATTTAAAATTTTAAAATCCCATGTGGGGCCCCGTGTACTGTAGCAAATGAGAGAGGAGAGTGTGGTTGGTGGTATGGTTTGAGGTGTGCCCCTATCACCACTCTTACGTTTAAGTGATCTCTCCTCTTCTCTTGGCATTAATTTTGAAGCTGATAACGACAGACGGTGATCTTAGCAATGGCATATTAACTCACAGCATTGCTCCTAAACACTCCCCTTAATGGCTTAATCATTATGAAAACCAAGGATAAGGTTATCAAACACTAACCAATGGCCGTCACCGTTCGCTCCGCACCAAAAAACACCGAACCGCCACGCGTCGGCCCCCCATTCGCTAGCATATCCCTTCAAAATCCATCGAGATCGCTAGGCATCCAACCAGAAGAAAGAGAGAGAGAGAGAGAATCAAATTTACAGAAGAAGGAGAAGCGACAGCGAGAGAAAAGCAGAGGCACCGAAGTAACTAACCAAAGCCTCCATGGCCTCTCTAACCGCAATGGCTGTTGCGCAACCAGCGACCATCAAGGGCCTCGGCGCCAGCTCTCTGCACGGCGCTAAGCTCTCCGTTCGTCCCCCCGGCAGAGTTTCTACACGCTCCAGCAGAAGGTATAGCTCTCTCTCTCTCTCTCTCTCTTCGAACAAAATGGTGATTAATTTGATAATCGTGAATTAATGATCTTTTTTTATTTATTTATAAAGATCTACTGATTCCGTGGTGGCCAAGTACGGAGACAAGAGCGTGTACTTTGATCTCGAGGACATCGGCAACACGACTGGCCAGTGGGATCTGTATGGCTCCGATGCGCCTTCTCCTTACAACCCCCTTCAGGTAATTTCACTTTCGGGACTGGTTAACGGTGGACATAATATGTTGAATTTAAGTAGATTTCTGAAACATACAAGCAAACCGGCGTATACAAAGCTTCGAAGCACGTGATCTCTGGTGCCTAAGAACATCTCCAACCCACAAACTCAAAATGGTGTAGTTTTTACACCAAATCACTATTCCATCATTAACCATTACACCAAATTTTACATCAAAAAGAATATTTCTTCTATTTACAAACTATAAAATAGGATTTGGTTAGAATATTTGATTTGTTATAACAAACTATAATGGTAAACTTGGGAAAAAACAAAATCTCCATATGTACTATAGCACCCCCTTAAAATGACGCTAAGTTTGCCGTTGGGTTGGAGGAAGAATTGGCGCTGGATTTGCGTCAAAATGGGCTTTTGGAGTTGGGTTGGGGATGCTCTAATACGTAAATGCTAGGAATAAGCACTAATATTGCTCAATTTTCACTGTTATCCAACAGTCTGAAGACGTGTACTTTAACGCAGAACATTGGTATCAGATAGATAAATTTGAGGGTTTTTAGCATTGCTCATGCGCCCTGCATTTGCACAAACAAAATATGAAAGCGCTGCATTTGGGTTGAATAGGTTCTGGTGTGGTACTATTTTTGTTTGGCGCTGTTTACTGTTATTTGTGTCTTGAAAATCTTTTGGTATGAAATGGTCGTGAATTGATTTATTTGAGTGTCTTAACATTCATCCTGTTTGATATAACACAACACTAGGCAAATTACGGTTTAGTTACACATTCGCATAATTTCTTACGGTACCTGATATCTGTAAGTCCTATCCGGACCAATACAGAGCAAATTCTTTGAGACGTTTGCAGCTCCTTTCACCAAGAGGGGTTTGCTGCTCAAGTTCTTGATACTCGGAGGAGGCTCCTTGCTCGCGTATCTCAGCTCCACAGCCTCAGGCGACATACTGCCCATCAAGAAAGGGCCTCAGCTCCCACCGAAGCTTGGTCCACGTGGAAAGATATAACTAATATCGACACAGTAATTCTCGATGTGTTTTCCCGCTTGTGTTGTTGATATGTACTTCCCAATCGAGTTTGTAAGTATTGACCTTCTTAATCGCTGTACCGAGTAAATCTGAAAGTTTGAGCATGTTTCTCTTTACAGCAGCAAGTCTTTTATTTTACGTTCCTTGTTTAAACTCAAACTTGTGATGCGGCGGTGAGAATGACATTTCATGTTGCGTTCCTTAATTAAACTCCGGCTTGTGATGTGGGGATGAGGCAAACGAACGAGTAATGCTTAAATGTTTATTGTCCGAGTATCTTTGCATATTTACGCTAATTTCCCCTTTGAAGACGTATTTCTGACCGTGCCTCATTATCTCACTTCCGAATTCGAACGTTCTCCTGGATTTCATGAAATTGTAATGGATTTAAGGTGAACCCCAGTTCTCAAAGGATTGCTAGTAAAAAGGTTCCAAGTACTCCTTACCGCGCGAGGGCTTGTAACTCAAGTCTCTCCTTAGGCATATGAGCCGTTGCCAAAATAACGCACCATTATTGTTATTATTTTCCCTACCTTCATTTTCGAAGCTGTAGACCTTGTTAAAACCATGGACCAGAAATGTAATTTGTAGACAAAGCACAGGATAGAACTGAATAATAATACAAAAGATGAAGAAGAAGGGAACTGGCAGAAGATACTTCCACTGTCTGCAGCTGAACACAACCGAAACACAACTGCTAAGGAACCCGTACCCCTTAAATGCCACAGATCTCCTTAGCGCTTTACTGAACATCCAGAATCACACTCCATTCCCACCTTCACCACAAGTATCCTACAATTATTATACAATATACAGTGACTTAACTATTGATGGCTTCATAGCATAATCGCGATGCCTCAAACTAGCAGCCTCTGCTGAACTAAGCTTTCCCAGTGCAGCAGCAGCCTCAACGGGTAAACTTTTGACAGAAAAACATGAAAAACGTTTAAGGCTTCCCTTGCTTTTTTTTTACCTTCGATTCATGGAGAAGGTTTTATGTGCCCGCTGGATGGAAGAAATTGAGACCAAATTGACGCCTCGCATGTTCTGGGATCAGCTTGTTAGCAAGCTCTTTCCATCCATTATCAATTTCCCATACGACTCCATGTACATTCAAGATGAATTGAAGGTTGGACGAGAAAAGTACACAAAGAAAATAATCAAACGAAAATTTGTACCTAAGTACCAACCCTACCATTTGAACCCGAAGCCAATTCAGTAATGAAACCCTTTACAGATATAAAGATCAAGAGTTACTATATGGCATCATTTTTTCCTGAGGGTCCATTCTGAACAAATAGTAAAACAGCTTAACACTCCCTAACATGAAAATTATTACCAAAGAAGAATCAAACCATTCAATAGAGGTTACGATCAAATTTGTGTACCCACAAGAAAAAAATTAAGATTACGGCCATATAGGTGTTTTATATTTTTATAAGTAGCATATATGATAAAATGTGCACTAAGTATCAACATACTAAAATATTCTCTCATCATAAGATTCACAAAATACAATAATAGTGATTTAATATTAATATATTGATCTATCTAATTGATGCGACAACAAAAATGCCTATGAACAAGCATCTCAAAGAATCAGATACCTACCTCTTGCTTGAAATTAAAGAGAGGCGGCAATGGCCGGCCATTTGGCAATCGTGCATTTGGCAAACGAAGTTCATCGAAGAAGGGATGTGCACATGCTTCTAGCTGCAAGGAAAGGTCCAAATTGACATATAAGAGAAACAACATCTAAGCATAAAAGCATATCCACCAAAATGAAACCACTTTACAAAAAACAAGCACAAAATAACACAACTAGAATTTGCATTTTAGAGTAGAAATACATATGCACAGACAGAAAAACTATTTTGATAAGATTAAAGACACATGTTAAAACTTACTGCAGTGCAACGAAAACTGGGCGAGTACTGGAGAAGTCGTGATGTAAGATCTATTGCCTCTGGTGGCATTCTCGTGTGAAATATCTGATTGCAACAAAATATTATAAAGATCTTACTACAGCAGAAATAACTGATGAATAATATCGGAAACGAGATTAAAACAAGTACACCAGTCGGCAGTAGCTAAAGAAGCTAATGATCAGTAATATTGCAATTGCATTATCATAATGGCCAATCATCAATGTTCTTTAACGGTGAGTAAAAGCAAGCAGATGTTGTAAGTGAAAAGTGAAAGTGAATTACTTGGCACAGTAGTTTTCTTTCAAAACCAGAAAATAACAACGCCGATCATAAATGGTCAAGATCTATGAAGTAGTTTTCTTTCAAAACCAGAAAATAACAACGCCGATCATAAATGGTCAAGATCTATGAAGTCCTAACCTTATGCCATGGATGAGCCCAGAAAATAACAACGCCGATCATAAATGGTCAAGATCTATGAAGTCCTAACCTTATGCCATGGATGAGCTTTAATCTGTGGAAACCTAAAATCTGTGTAGTTAGGATTCATGCATCGAATTTCCTCACGAGTTGGAGTACCAAGAACCTACAAGAAATGACCACATTGTCATATTTAGTTAAACCTAAAGATCCTCCAATCATGATGCTGGGACTTCAAACTGTACCTTGATTATCTCAACAAGCTGATCAACAGCACTTTCTCCAGGAAATAGTGGCTGGAATATAAAAGAAGAGTTAAAAATCTCTGTATTTAAATAGTTCAAATCAAATGTTCTAGGCTCTTAGGTTCTTGTAAGTATTGTACAAATGACATTTGCAGGAACATTAGAAAGATGACAGACCTGGCCAAGGAGTAACTCTGCAAGGACACAACCTGCTGACCATATGTCAATTGAAGTAGTGTATTCAGTTGCGCCAAATATGAGTTCAGGAGCACGATAATAGCGCGAACAAATGTAAGAAATGTTTGCTTCGCCCTTAACCTGATAATATAATACAACTCTTTCAAAATGAAATCGTGACAAAAGAAATAAAGATGAATCTCTAGAAATATGCAAACTCAAAACTGTCCAAGAAACGATCCAATAAAAAAGAAATTATAAAAAGATGATACCAGCAAAAATAGAAATATCTTCAAAAAATACAAAGAAACATAACAATATCTGGTGAAGCTAGCAATGGATGCCTATTCATCAATCAAACAAACTGAAATATCTAGTTTTCTGATATTTTTTGCTGACCTCTTTTTCATCTGTTTCCTTCTTCAAGGTTCATTCACATTAATCCACATTATATCATTTCAAAAACACATAGAATCATAGGCACTCAGACCTAGTTGACACAGATAGGAATAGGATAATATTTCAAAGATGATTGAGCCAACACAAAGCCTAAACTATGCTTAATTCACAAAACAGATATCTAAAAGCCATATTGATGGTTATGACTGTGTCCTTATGCCTGCAACTCTCTGTAAAATCCGAATTATCTTCTTCACTATATGCCAAGAGCAAGACAAGGCATCTGACTAAGCAATACTCAGCAAAATCCCTACACTCCTCATTACATATTATATCAGAAATTGCAAAAGCCGCCTCCACCTTTCGATAAAAGGTTAGCATCTTATTCCAGAAAGATGCCAACTTCATACTTCTTTTTCATCTGATGACTTTGAGAATGAATATTTACCTACTAATCCCAAAAACTGTTAATGACTGTAAATTGGGAATCTCTCATCCATTTTCAACATTATCCCCAAACTATGTCCATTATCTGCCAGTCTTTCTAAGCAAACTCATGTGTGCCACTGTGCTCAGTAAAGCCTTAATTTGATGTCTTGAAAAGCACATCATGATGTATCCAAACATACAAGGTGATATTGCTTCATGCCTTCAACTCAAAAGTAGTGCTTAAAGACAGAAGACTCATTGAGCTGAATATCAAGACAATAACTTGAAACTCAAAAGTAGTGCTTAAAGACAGAAGACTCATTGAGCTGAATATCAAGACAATAACTTGATCCGCATCACTGATTTAGGTCAATATGCACTCATTGAGCTGAATATCAAGACAATAACTTGATCCGCATCACTGATTTAGGTCAATATGCATATTGTTGGTTCGTTTCTTCACAGGAATAAGCCATTACGCTGCTCAGCTTATCTAATTTGCAGCTCATATAAGTTCACTTTTTTAATAATACATAAACTATGAATATTAAATTATTAATGTTTGTGAAACCCATCACACCAACTAAATCCAATCCAATCATGTCAATAAGCAAAGAGTAAAATTCAACATTAAGAAAAATGACAACCTTACAAACATCATTGTTTAGCTAACCCAAGCACAAACTTTCATACACTATACCATGCAAACTGTCACAATATAAATACATTTTTTGCTAACATCCAAATAGAAGAAGTTTATCAGCGATGTACTGTTATAATTGTGGGCTTACAACATACCAGAATTTTAGCACTCCCAAAATCACAAATCTTCACTTGGTGAGTAAGAGGGTCGACCTACAGAATAACCAATTAACAAAAGAAGGTTACAAACAAAAGAAATACACATTTCATAATGCAGGTTAATCAGATAAGAAGCTTCAAAAGCATACCAAAACATTTTGTGGCTTCACATCTCTATGACAAACTCCTGGAACGTTATGAATATAAGCCAACCCTCTAAAAATCTGCAGAACTTATCAAACAAATTAAGCACTTCACAACACAAAACCACAATCAACACAACATAAGAAAAGTAAAATGGATACCTGATAAGTGTAGAGCTTAACAAATATAAGTGGCATCCTCTGGTTAATACTGCTATAATGCTTGAGTACCCGGTACAAGGATTCAGGCACATACTCCATTACCAGGTTGAGGAAAAGCTCATCTCTACTGGTGGTCGAGAAAAAACAGTGCTTCAAAGAAACAACATTTGGATGATCCATCGAGCGCATCAACTGCAACTCTCTGTTCTTGTATCTCTTATCCTGTAACACCTTCTTTATAGCCACAGTCTCCCCCGTCTCCAGGCATTTGGCCTATATGGATTTTCCCCCCAAAATTATTAAGCAAAAAAAATAGTGGCACCGTAGTTTGAAAAATGCCAATAAATGGAATTGGTTTGGTACCTGGAAGACAATTCCAAATGACCCAGTTCCTACAATTCGCTCGGCCATATAGCTAATCGTCTGCAATTGTAAACAGAGACGCCCATGAAATACTACATTATCGATTTCACATAAAGCTTCAATCTTTGGAGTCACTTACTCTCTTAGGTTCACCATTTTTGCCTCCAATGGTGGTGGAGATGATGTGTCCAGTTACCGGATCATTAGACTCCGTCATAGTCTGCTCCTGCAAAAATAAAAGTGAAAAGAGTTGGTATTTACAAATCTGCATAAGGAACAAATCTTTGCTCTTAAACTCGTAGAAGCTTCTAAGGGAAAGAAAAGGAACAAGCTCCTAAACAAAGAAAGCCTTTTTTTTAGCTCAGATGTTGCAGATCCAACAAGAAAAGGAACCCCTAAATCAGAACAAGGAACGGATCTTTTCCCCCAAAACAAAAACCGAGCTGAGAAGTGAAAATCCCAGAAAGATCAAACAACCAAGCGCCGAATCGCACAGATCTACAATCTAAACTTCAAATCTGACGAGATCCGGCTCAGAGAACCCTAGAAAAGAATCGAGAGACCGAGCCCTAGAGGGGTCGAAGGGTATAAAAGTAAGTTTACCTTGTCCTCCGCCATGATCGGAGGAGAGAGAAAGAGAGAGGGAGAGAATTTAGGGTTTGGGGGGGGG
>NC_033794.1:8315327-8322650 GCF_001876935.1 Asparagus officinalis | reverse complement strand
GTCAGCAGGAGGAGAAGAGGAGGAGGAGCAAGTGGTTGAAGGGGTACATGAGAGACAGCGAGACCATGTGGAACACCTCCATTCTCCCTTCCGTCTTCCCACTTTCCTCTTTTTACTGCCCAACTAGTTTCTTTCTCTTTTTCTTTTTTTGGCTGTTTAGTTGGTTTCCTAGATATAGGGAAATGTATTTTCATGTACAAAAACACAAGTTTTGAGTTTTTTAAACTTTTTCAAGAAATAGATTGTTTCGTTTTGGTTCGCACAATAAAAATAATGGGAAACCAATGTATTTATTTTTCTTGTGTTTGGTTCGCATGGAAAAAAAAGAGAAAACTTTTGTTTATATGGCAAAAAACTGACGTGACTGCAGTTTTCGTCGATATCACGAGGTTGAGGAAGGAATTGGAGGAGAGAAAAAAATCTGATGTGGCGGCGATTTTCACCGAGTTTCCCTTCTTCAACCCTAGCGAACAAAATATGGGGAAAAAAACCGACGAAAATCTTATATCCTACGTGACCACGAAAATTCTGATGTGAAGGCAGTGTAAAACTTTTCTACCGAGTTAAAAAACGAACCAAACATCCCCTACTCTTTTGAGAAAGGAGGAAAATAACAACACCCTTGTTTACTTTTTATTACTACTACTTGAAAACTCGGATTGCACATTACGCTATGCGGTTATTTCGATCCTACTCCCTCAAATCATCACCGCTTCGGTGCAACTCCCTCAAACATCATTGTTGCGATTACGTCCCCCAAATCACATTAGTGGAGTTGCAAATAGGTCTCTCTCTAGTTAAGTGGAACGTTATACCACTCCCTTGTTCTCCCAACTCCATTGCCTAGCTACTTGAACCCGTTAAGAAACGGGATTCCAAACCCGATATCTGTTTAATAAATAAACAAATGCATACCTCTGATTAACCCTTAACTCAATCCTAGTTAATCTGTTTGGATAGTTATGCAAATAGAGAGATGTACGGATTTGGAGGAGGTACTAGCTGCTATAATGATTTGAGAGAGTAAAAATCCCTAATAAATTGTAGCATTTTGTAGTAAACTCCAAATAACTTCTCAATTTGCACTAAACTTTCAATGACTATTGGAACTGCATAAATATCCCAATGAGTTTATCCTTCTCAATGTCTAGATAGATAAATTTATATGGGATAAGAATAAATATTGCCGAATATATATAGGTTAATGATGTTATCTTATCTACTTATTCTGATTGTAGACCTTCAAATATCCATGTTTTAACTACATTCAAACCTTTTAGCTATGTTTAAAAAAAAGAAAGAAAGAAACTTTTAGTTATTTTAAATTAAATTGCGAGGTAGTTTTAATTGTAGTTTTAGAGTACATTTCGTTAAATTTTATATTTTACACTGTTTGGACAACGTTACCTCTCTTATGAAGTGAATCTAATTCCAACGATCAATTATCAATTTCCCCTCGTCTCTTAAATGTTTTGTTAATTTTTACGCGTTTTGCTTCTTTTAACTCACCAACACTCCGTTAATTTTTTTTCCCCTTGTAACATATGCCCTTCATTCTACTCATCCCAATAAATCTAGCATGGTTAACTTTTATATTGGACAAAATACAGAAATGATGAAAACAAGCGTGGATTTTAAACAATAAAAAAATTTAGGGGTGTAAACTAAAACAAATTAAAGACCTAATGTGAAATATGAAAGATACGAGGTCCAATTAGAAAAAGGATGCATTCTCCCTTCTAACGAGCCGTAAGTTTTGTGGACTTTGACCAGGGATTAGGATTGACACGACTGACCAAGTACTTGCTCCCTGCTGACTACTTGGGACTTTGAATGAGATTCACTTTGTCACAAGTACTTGTTATGCGTTTGAGTGCTGCTTTATTGTTTTGTTAATGACATTTAACGCTTGCCAATGGAGCGTATGCGAATCCCTCTTGGGTCTGTTTGGTTGTTTTCCGAAAAAAAATCGGAAATGGAAAACTCAGTTTTCAAATGATTTAAATTGCTTTTATGACATTTCTCACTATTCCTTTTTTTTTCGCAAAAAAATCACCTCTTTCACCGCCAAGTCACACAAAAAACAAAAAAAACTGCAATAGTAACGGTGCTTTTAGTTTTCCATTTATTGTGTTTGTTTGAAAAAAAAAAGAAAAAAGAAATCAGCCGCAATAGTAACAGTGTTTTTAGCATTTAAATAATCTGTTTTATTCACATGGACTGTTTCAGCAGTATTTTTAGTAACTAAAATTCATAGAAGTGACATTTCCAAGTGTTTTCAGAGTTTTTTGGTGTGAAAACACATTTTTTATAATCTGACGTGACATCGTACGTGACACCCTCATTTCTTTAAATCACAAAACGAAACAAAAATATGATTTGAAAATCGGTTGAAACCAAAATTCTACGTGGCAGGGAGGATTTCTTGAAATGTGACATAGCGGGGGGTTTTCTCATTTTTCTGGCAAACAAACAACCCCTAAATCTAAATCCTAAAATAAATATGCTAGATATATGTTTTTTAATGCCATAAGTGAAAGCTTATGATAATTGCTATCCATTAGTTCCAGTTGAATAAATTCATATTGACCCTCTGCTACACCTAGTCGTAATTATCAATTATCAACCACAAAATCCTTATGGTTGTGTTTAATTACTGAGGAATTAAAAGGAGAAGAAGGGATTTTTTTTTTCCTTTTCCCCTAAATCAAAAGGAATCAATCCGCTTACACTAGACTTGTACAGGGCCTGTTGGGCCTTAAATATGGCGTCCATATTGAGCCCGATGACAGATGAAATCTGTGAAAGCTTAACGAGGATCAAAATTAAACTAAGATATTACCCCAATTTAATGCATTTGATTTGATAATTGTATGCTTAAAATTAGAAATTATATCTATTCTTATATACTTAAAGAATGATATAAGTTTTAATGCATTTGATGTAGAATTCATATTTACTCATTTATACTTAAAAAAATGATCCAAGTTTTAATACATTTAATTTAAAAATTATATCCATGTTTAAAGAAGGATTCAAATGGTAATATTGTAGCAAACATAGTATTTTTACTGTAGTGTGAATAGTATTTCAAATATAGAGGGTGGATTTGGTTTAATGTCCATGATTACTAGTATTTACTGTAGCATGACCGGTATTGTTCTTAATTTAATTAATTGTTATATTAAGAAAAACACAAGTTTAGAGAGTGTTGTGTGTGGCTGGGTGGTGGTGGGGGGGGGGGGTTGAGAGACATATTCTAATAATTTAAATATTTAGGATAATTATGATAAATCAATATCCTATATAATTGAATGATAGTATTGTTCTTAATTTAATTAATGATATAAAAATATTTGTACCATCTATATTACCAAATATTATATTATTTTAACTATACTATTTATTGCCTAATAGTGTATTCCTTAATTGTATTCAATAGTTATTATTTTATTTATAGTATTTTATTTTATTTTAAAAATACTAATATTTTAATTGTTTTATGATAATTTATAAGACATTATTAAATTATTTAACACTATTAATATTTTATAATATATGTATACTTATTTAATAAATTATTTTATTATACTACTATTAAACAATTAATAGTTCTGCTATTATTAATAAGTATATTATGTACAATAATTTATTAGATAAATAGTTTATACAATTTTATGATAATTAATAATGATATATAATTGTTGACGATGGGTAACCAAACAGTCAAATATATCGAGGTTATGTTGATTAGGGGCCGCTCACTTCTCTGAATATCTGATATTGAGTAGAGTGGTTTTCAGCCTGCACAAATAGAAATTCGTGAGAGGACGGGACTTGGCAAGTCAGCTGGTGAACTTGAGTAGGTAAAATGAAGAACTGTGAAAGTTTCTTGTGTGTAGTGCAGTATTATTAGCAAATATTTTAAAAGTCTTTTTATGTTGAGAATTGTACCTCTATTTACAGTAGTGATGGAAGGGTAGAATGGACACTTCGGCCGAGCACAGAATGACGGTGAGTAGGTATGGGCTGGCGGTTGTGTTAGAACCTACTTTACATGTGCCGGTTGGCGAGTGAAGAAGAGATCACATCAACATTAAATGAGAAATGATCGGAGGCATGACGGTGCTGACGTGGTCCGATAAGTCATGAAGACTATTAGGGCTAGATTTATGATGCGCCTGCCAAGCATTAAATGCGACGGCTACATGTTGTCAGCGGGAGAGGCTCGAGGCTGAAGTCGTGCTTTAGCTTCGCCGAGAAGTAACACATTTCAAGTCGACTTCGCGAGACGTCGAATAATTGGTCGAGTGGACTCGTTGTGGGTCGTCTTCGATAAGAGAACCGGCAAGTACCGCCATTCGAGTCGACATAAGGAGATGTCGACTCGACGGGTCGGCTACGTCGGGATCCTTGGTTGCTTTGACCGTCAATCTGACTTGATCGGTGCAAATAAGGGGACATATATCCGTTGTTGGCAAAGGGTCGTACTTTGCCGACTGAAAATACCATAACAATAATAAATTGTGACATATTTTATATATAACATTACTATTATAAATTGTTAATTTTATTTTAGCGAGTGATAAAATTTTAAGCATATGAGAAGTTACAGAGTTAATTAGAGGTTATGAGTAAATAACGAAAGACAATTATTAGCAAGCATAATGGAGATTATTAAAATTTGAGAGGATAAAAAAAGCAATCAAAAGTTTTGACATCCAAACTCAAGAAGTTATCCACTACTTTCTTAATTGTAGGCAATGTCTACTACCTAATATTACTTAAGTGGATGTATAGTATTGGTTCATCTAATGGGCCCCATAAATAAAATGTTTTTTTAAATATAATTTATTTACTTAGTATCATTCATGGGATCCACCGACTGAAATATTTTTATTGGTGAGTTGTAGACACTCTCTACAACTAAAGATGTAGAGGATCTCGAAGCCCCAAATCGCCTTTTATAAAAGAGTAAAATTGAAATTCATAAAATCGCCAAGGCTCTTAGTTAAATGCACATATTCTCTCCAGTTTTCATTTTTGTACATCAAGCACATTGGTGACTATTTATGATATAACAGCACATTTGGTATTTGAGTCACATAAAAGAAATTAAGAGCTTTTAATGGATTTTATATGTAGTCGAACACATTCATGAACTCTAATTCAAAAAATTCGGTTCATTAAAAAAAAAATTTATATGGCATAGCATATATATTTTTCAGCCTTGTTCACTCCCATAGTATCTATTTCATATACGCACTAAGTTTTATCTTATTCGATTTGTATACATATACAAATTGGCTGATATACATAACGAATTGTAATTTTCCTTACCAGTATATGATCAGTTTGCGCCGCTGATTTGCGAGTATCCAGGGACCAGAGTACTCGCGGACCTTCAAAATGCGGATCTCTGTCAAGGAGCCGAACTCCGTTTTTGGAATCTCTGTTTGAAAATGGATTATCCGTATGCACAGTATCTACGTCGTTTTCTTTTCTCTCTATTATCTTTCCACAAATTGGAACTATTTTATGTAGGGTTAATTGCATATCAGTCCCTTAAGTCAACCTTAATTGCCGAATAATCCCTCAAAATCTCATTATTTGCCTAATGCCTACTAGTCCCTTAACTCTTCAAGATTCTTGCCAAATGGTCCTTCTGTTAGAAATTCTGCTAACTAACCCAACCACAGTTGGGTTAAACGTTAACCCAACATCTCAAATTACTTTATTGCCCTTGATATGAAGAGAAATGGTGTGCAATGCAAATTTAGAAGATTTTATAGGATTTGGAGGAAACCTAACTATTCTAAAAAGCTCAATATTGGGTTTTGGGAGGTAGAGGGCCATTGGAGAAGAATGAGTAAGTGGATTTGGGTTTTAGAGACGTGGGTTCGGATTTAAACTTCCCGTCAAATCTCGTTGGCATAATGTTGACATGGCTCTGCTATATTAGCAATAAATTAGTGAAAGCCTAAATTTGGCTTGCCACATCAACAAAAAAGTAGTAAAATTACATGTTTATTGTGCCACATCACCTCCATATCAGCAGGGTTTAACGAAATTTTGTAAATAAGATCTAGCCTGATGTAGAGACAACGAGATGGACCCTCACCGATGACTTAAGGACCTCCACTCAAGTTTTACTTTTTATTAGGTTTTTTTTCACCATGGAAGCCACCTAATAAATAGGATAATTGTATAGAAACCACCTACAAATTATAATGTCTACCAAAACTACCTATAAATTAAGTATGTTTTCCCTTCAATCAACCACGCACACCCAATTTCTATTCAAATTTTCACTAAACTTCCATAAATACCCTTAATAAAGGCACGCAGCCACGCACCATGCACATTTTTCTTGTCAACTCATTGTTATCCTTATTCGATCTTAATCATACAATATAATTAAGAACCATGATTAATTCAAAGAGGAGATTAACAAGAAGAATTAGCGGTTTGAGATTTTCTAATCTAAAAGGTCTCTTCTTTTGTTTCTCTCTAGATGGGGATTAAGAAAACACAGAACGTCACCCTTAGATTAGGGACCATAACCATTTTATATAGATATTGCTATTTCCTAATTTGACCCCGGCCCTCATCAAATTAGACTTACAATCGGGTATCTACACAATTAGTCCATGACATATTTAAATACCCATTAACCCAATTAATTGATTAATCACTTTATGCAGATTAACTTTAAAGATAACATTACACAATAATTTAACATATGTGCCCATAATTAGATTTAATCCAACAATCTCCCACTTGGGCACCATATGTTTCCTTAAATACTAGACAAACAACATTAGTAGTAAATTGTTTGTTAAACATCATCAAAACAAAGAGGCCAACAATATCCCCCTTTTTGATGATGACAAACAATTTACAAAAAATATATATGCATGAAAGGAAATGAATATACAAAGTAAAATATATCATGCATATAAACAAGAAAGACTATACTCACAATATTTCTCCCCCTTTGACAACATAAAAAAAGGGGACAAAAAGAATAAGAGAGCGAAAGCTCCCCCTATCATAAAGCATAGGTGAGTATAACACCGCTTCCCAAAATACCCGAGAATCGGAATGTGAACAAGCCTGCGACATATTAGATTGAGGAGAAATATACACTAAATTTTTTTTTTCTTCTTTTTCTTTTCTTCTCAATCTAATACGCTAAGCGTCAAGCAAAAGAATATCAGTCACATGTCCCCGATCACAATAGCAAGAATATAATAACAAATCAGAATAAGAAATAGACATATCACGAATCATTTGTAAGTTATGTATATGCAACTCTTGGGC
>NC_033794.1:8283824-8314327 GCF_001876935.1 Asparagus officinalis | reverse complement strand
ACCGCGGGAAGCTCCAAGGGCTACCGCATGGTGCGGGCCACTCGTGGGGTCGCCGAAGGCGAATGGTTCTTCGAAATTAAGATTGCCCATCTCGGGCCCACCGGGCATTGTAGGCTCGGGTGGGCGACGGAGAACGGGGACCTTCAAGCGCCGGTTGGGTATGATGGGTTTAGCTATGGGTATAGGGATCTGGAGGGGAGCAAGGTGCATAGGGCACTTAGGGAGAGGTATGGGGACGAGGGGTATGGGGAGGGGGATGTGATTGGGTTTTATATAAGTCTGCCGGATGGGGGGAAGTTTGTGCCAGAGAGGAGGCTGCATTTTTTGGATTGGTATAAGGCGGGGAGGGGTTTGGGTTCCACGGAGAAGAAGGAAGAAGAGGGGCCGAAGGTTGTGCCCGGTGAGTTGCTGTTTCTTACATTTTAGTGGAATGTGGATTGGCATGCTTATTTTTCATCTTTATTGCATTGATTGTGGTAATGTCGAGTTGTTTGGTTCCATTTGTTGTGTTTTAGTTGTGTATATCGCTTGTATCCAATCAAAACGTCCAAGAATATCCTCGCCAATATCCTAGCGAAGTTATGCAAGGTGCAACATTAAGAGATGATTATAGAATGTCCTCGCCAATATACTAGCACAAACACCAGCTCTTATGATACGTATAATCCTCTTAAATGTTCAGTAATCTTCTTCAGCACTGTAACAGTGTAGGTGAAGTTCCCAATAGCATCTAGGGAAATTCACTTTCCGCGGAAGTGATAGTGGTACTGCAAACATAACTTCTTCTAGAGGGTCGTAACCTGGTGAAATTGAATCAGGAGAGAATATTAACTACTGAATGTAATGAATTGTACATTTGTTGATCACATATAAGATAAATATTAGTGCCAAATATCAATATTAGCCTTTTTTTAGTGTAAACGTATCATGTATTTTCAAGCTTTCATTTGTCTATTTTAGAAGTTGGGTAGGCTTAAATCAGTTAGAGCTTACATGCTCTGGCTATGGGCATAGACTCAACAGGATTGGTGTGGGAAAACATGTCCAGGAAGTAGCACTTCAAAGGTTTGGAAACTTCAACTGTTATGAGCTTTAATAATCAGTGATTTGCTATTTCTATGTGCTTTTTTTGGACCATAGCTCAACAGATTGAGAACTTTAGAGGCAGAAGTCCTTCTTTGTTGGTAAGTACAGCTTGTTTCAAGATGGGAGTCAAGTTAGACGTGTATTTTTTGGATAGTAAAAAGTGTTCTAGTCGCACAAGTATATATATATATATTTTAATAAGATGATGCTGAATGGTTTTCTTATAGGTATTTTCTAATTCTACTGCAAACAAAGGCAGCCTACTCAAGAAGGGATATGAATTTAGAATACGGACCCTCCATGCAGGATAAATTCTTAGAAAGCGAAAGAATCGTGCTACTATCAGCAAAATTGTTGAACAATATCAATAGTAGTAATCTAGAGTTCATGGATGACACTATTGACATATGTTCGATCTACTATAAGAAAAAGGAGAATAGATAATCTTGTTACATTGGATCTACACGTGATGCATGCCATTAATAACTTCTGTTGTGGTTATATGAATTGGTAATTTTATGACATGGGAATAATATTATTTTATCTGGTTTTAAAAATATGGCCAATAAAAACTATAATGTGCCTAAGAAAACAGAAATTGTGTCTCTGATGAGAGAATATATATGTTGCAAAAGCTGGAGAGGGGAGAAGAAGAATGAGTTCATCACTGCAGAATGTGTTTGAAGAAAGTCAATAGATATTTAGAAATAGGGTACGTAATGTGCAACATGATCTGGTTAGGTCCTGGATGAGAAGGAGATTATATTTGAGCGTGAAAGTTAGGAAAGAGGGACATACTTAATTTAAAACTGAAGGGAATTTGGGTAGTATAAGTTGTGGTTTAAATTTTATGATTGTCCTGAAAACTGTCTTTACTAGTTTAATTGGATAAATGGCTAATTTCCTTGTTGATAGTAATATAATTTAAATAGGAATGAAAGAATTTTGTTCTCAAACATGTCTATTAAAATGTTAGCTGCCCTGTATTTATATTGCTTTTCATAGGAATAATCTATTTGATGTAATATAATGATATAAATTTGTTTTACATGACTGTTGAATACAGACTTTCTTAATGCTGATTGCAGTCAATTATTTCATGTTTACAAGTTATAAATGTTTATTAATCTCTATTTTCTTCAATATTCAAAGTGACTTTTTTTTCATTTTAAATACATATTTCAAATTAGCTTACTATTGAAGAAAGCTCCTCTTTCTTGGATTTATTGTGCAACACGGTAGAGCATTAATTTCTAAGAACAAGGTTGAATTACGGTGGAGTGTCCCTTTAGATTTATGAAAATTTCATATTCATGCATAAAAATAAATTTTCTTACATGTTTCAGAACTTATAATTCTCAGTCTTCGCTAAACTACCATGAACTCTGGTTTTTTGCACAAAATCACCATAAGCTTTGTATTAGGAAAAAAAAAGCCATGATCAAAATTGCAGAAAAATACCATGAATTATTGGAAATTGTTGCAACATATTAGATGGGTAGAGGGAAATGTAGAAGACACATAAAGTACATAAGGGCACATTGTCCAAAATATGTTTTTTATCCATCCTGCTGTTAGACATGGTAGTTTAGCAAAGTTTATGGTAGTTTTTTCGGCAATTTGTTTCTGTCGATGCCTGCATAATAAAACTATAAGAATACTGATGCAGGGAGTGAGATATCTTTCTTCAAGAATGGAGTATGTCAAGGTGTTGCGTACAAAGACATCTCCGGTGGAAGGTACTATCCAGCAGCGTCAATGTACACAATGCCCAATCAACCTAATTGCGAAGTGAGATTCAATTTTGGTCCAAATTTTGAGTTTTTTCCACAAGATTTCGGAGGCCGTCCAATTCCTAGACCCATGAGTGAGGTTCCTTATCACGACTTCGATGTCAAGGTCGAAGCCCCAAAAGAAAATGGCTTCCATAACTAACAAAAGCTTTTGTTCCCTTTAGTTCTTTCCTAAAGAAGACTTTTTGTTTTTTGATTAGGTATGTAACTTAATTTTGTTTTTTATGTGATGATAATTCTTGAGAGCAAGTTAGTACTGCTGATGATGTGGTATTGTTCGTAAATTAGGTAGTGTTGTTGTTGAAATTATGTTGCCTGCCTCGAGGATGCTAGTGATATCAAGCTATTATTAGTGAAGAAAGTCTCTCTCTCTCTCTCTCTCTCTCTCTCTCTCTCTCTCTCGTTTCTTTTTTTTTCCATTTCCTTTTTCTTCACTCCTGAGCTTTTTTGTTGATCTAAATGAATATATGCAAGATGAGAACCATCATGTGCATGAAGGGAAACGATTAGATGTATGAAGTAAATTTTGGTTTAAAATGATTTTTTTGCTTCAGAGAAACTTGATATCGTGCTATCACTTTGTAGATTAGGTGTTGTTTTTCTTGCAAATTTCTGTTGCCTGTTTTGAGGATGTTACTAATATCGACCAATGTGTTACAGTCAAAAGAGGCTTGAATAAGGATTCTATCAAAGCACTTAAGTAAGGATTCTATTAAAACACCCAATAGAAAAGGGGTGATTTATATGAGTGGCACTAGGGGCATACCACCAACCACAACCTCAACCACACTCCCTTTCTCATTCGCTACAGTGTACTGGACCCCACATGGGATTTTAAAATTTTAAAATCCCATGTGGGGCCCGGTGCACTATAGCGAATGAGAGAGGGAGTGTGGTTAAGGTTGTGGTTGGTGGTGTGTCCCTATCATTTTCCGATTTATATACCATTTATAGGTGGCTAGAGAGTTGGGTTGGTAGATCATCCCCACCCCTCTAGGAATGGTTCTGATGGGATCCCTATTACTTGGGGTGACTTTGTCGATCTAAAATGAATATCTTCAACATGAGGTAACAGTGTAAGCTTACGTGGTTATTTCCATTGTATATTCAATTCTGAGCATTAGCTGGAAAGTTTAAGCATTATTAGTGAATGCCAACCAATTTCAAGTCTTAATCAGCAATAAAAGCTTAAGATAGGCTTGTTATTTGCAAGGTGGGGGGCCATAATGTATTTGTTACTTCATTCAAGATTTTATCTTCATTATCTCGATTTTCATGATAGTTCTGCATAACGCATGCATAGACTTCTTTGGGTATATGAAGATGGAATGAAAAGGAAAGGTGCATAAATTCTCCACCCAAATTGCCTTATCTTCTCCTCTCATAAGAAAACAAATCAATACCTTGTCCATTTTCAAAATATCTTTGCGCCATGGAGAGAGTACTGAAGGATAATATCCCTCTAACATTAAGCAAACATCTCTCTTCTGCACCAAAAGTAAGCCATGCCTTCATGTTCTCTTAACCGATCATTGGCTACCCTCTCTCTCCCTCTCACTCACTCTATCTCTTCAAAAACTTCAGTTCAAATACCGCAATCTCCTTCTAAGCAAAGTTCTAATTTGGTAATTTCAGATGATTCTTTTACTATTGCTGCCATCGTCGAAGCTGTTAGCCTTGCAAATGCAGCTGCTGAGGCTGCGAAAGACGCAGTTTCTTCTGCTCTTGTGCTTGAACAGCTTGAGATTGGAGGAGGAGATGGTTGCCGGAGGAGGAGGAGAATGAGGAAGAGGAAGAGGATGATGGGTGTATTTAGCTATTTTGAAGATGACGAAGGCTTAGGTGGAAATGTAGTTAAGGGATCTTTGTCGAAGTCAGAGAGATCTCGGTATCTGACACGGAGACAAGAGGCTGAGTTTTCGGTCTCTCTCAAGGTATTTGGAACAATTTCATCCCTTAATCCTAAACAGATTATCAAATGTTAGATACTTAGAAGACATATTTGAGTGAGCAAGTTTTATAATATAATTGAAGGGTATTAACATTATGTACCGTTCACCCTTTTTGATAAATACGTTCACCCTTTTTGATAAATACAACAGTGAAAAACTAAATGGGTCTCATTGGAGATTGGTATTTGGATATCGCTCTTCAAGTTATGCAAGCCCCATTTGGGTATTGTTCTTCAAAACTAACAAGATATTACGCTGTTTTACACCATCTAAGCAGCAACCTACAACAGAAATTAATCATGCAAAATATCAAAATCATGTGATTACTCATAGGGGGGAAAAACCATTTTTATAGGGAATTTGAAGACCATATCACACAGTTTGGAACCATCAAAGTAGAAGACATCCCAAAAATAGCACAACATCCTCTAATAGAAAAGCATGTAATCCATCCTTGTTACAATAAGAATGTCTTATAAACAGTTATTGCTAACTATATCCAAATGATAGTTTAGATTTACACATAATTAGTCCTTGTGAACTGCCATCATCATTATGTAAACATCCAATTGTCATCTACATAATGAAATCTGCATTATGCTTTGATTTCTCCACATTTCCAATTTCCACATTGGCAAATACCATATGCAATCAAATTTTATAAAATTTTCTTATTGGATAAAAGCACGATCTTCAACGAATTTGGTATACCTGCAGGTTGGAGCTATGCTAGAGGATACGGACTCAATAAGTAATAATACAACAGCCGAAGCAATTGAGAGGAGGGGGAAAGCTGACAAAGCTTGCCTGAGAGCAAGGGAGTGCAGAGAGAGGATCACTCTGAGCTATAAAAGGCTTGTTGTCTCAATCGCAACTCCATATCAAGGCAAAGGGCTGAGTCTGCAGGATCTCATCCAGGTTGAACCCATGTTCCTCTAAAACTTTCTCTAAAACTTTCAGGTAGTGGATAATATGCCCAAGGTCCAATCCAAGTGATAACGTAGTCTTAACATGAGTCCCAAGCATCGGCTTAGGCAATATATGGATGTTAGATTTGGGGTCTATCTTCACTTGGCTCGTAGGCTCCTTTTTGCATCGTAACCAATACGTTAGGTGTGAGCTTTACAGCAACTGCCATTGGACTAAAGCTGTTATTCAACTATTTCAGATTGAGCATCAAGTTAAATTGTTTCAGATTACAGCCATTGACTAAAATAGCACTTGCTGTCAACTCGTTCCAAAGTCTAAACACGGGATAGTAGAATAATTCACTAACTTTAACTGTTTGAAACTAAAAGGAGAAGAATTCCTCTTGAACATTTTGTCTACGAGACTACAACTACACCACAATGGATGGTGCTTAAAAACCTGATATTTTCCATAATGATAGTATAAGATGGAAACACAACCAAACAAAACCAAAAATGACGAACTTGTCTAGAATCAAGAAGTTAGAAAGGTTGAATAGAAAACCATATAGATGAATCCAACAAAAGCCCATGGTTATACACTGTTTTCAGAACTTTACGCGTCTTATAAGTCATGAAAGCTTACAGTATACAACATCCATGAATATGTACAACATAAGATACAAACAGCAGAGCTGCAACAAACCATTTTCATTTCATATACGACACAATTTTTCCACAACAGAGTCACCAGATAATTTCTCATACAAGCGATAGATTAGAGTAGACTTCGACATTTGAGGCTCCCTCTCCAAAACAGCGATTATATCCTTTTGAGAAATATTTCGTGCAACTTTGGACTGCGATATGGCTGGGGGGGGGCTCCCAAATCTTCTACTACCCCCTGAAACTCAAACCTCCAAATTGTATACCTGGTCTATTCCATTTAAGAAAGGAAGATCACTGAATGCAAGTAAGAGTACATCATCCCCCCAACAGCAGCTCGGGCTGCAACATTTGCTGTTGTTGTTCTCATCTTGTCATCCTCTTCCTTGTTGGCCTGAATGCAAGTAAGAATACTGAAGACAGGAAAGGGAATATTTTTTTCCAATAAGCACAAGTTTACTTCACCTAATATTACCTTGTTGGCCTTTGATCGGCCATCATCCTTGTCCTTGTCTACATCTGACCCATTGCCATCAGACTGTAATTAAAGAAAAAAGTATTAGCTTGCAATGTATAGAGCAGAAGACCTCAGGAAAGAAGTGTTAGATAAGTATCAGAAAGATTAGCAGTTTTGACTTAATAAACATTAATAAACCTCAGGAGTCGTCCACGGGCGGCCGATGGAGGAGCGGCGGCGGAAGGAGGAGTCGGGACGGAGGAGGAGTCGGGCGCGGCGGTAGAGGAGCGGTGGCCGATGGAGGAGTCGGGGCGCAGGCACGGCGGCGGAGGAGGAGTCGGGCGCGGTGGAGGAGGAACGGCAGCCGATGGAGGATTCCGGGCGGAGGAGGAGTCGGGGCGCGCGGCAGAGGAGCGCGCGGCCCATGGCAGGAGTTCGGGGCGCGGGCGTGCTGCGGCGGGGAGAGGAGTCGGGCGCGAGTGGAGGAGGAACGGCGGCCGGAGGAGGAGTCGGGAGGCGGAGAAACGAGGAGCCGTCGACGGCGGCGGCGGAGGAGTGAGATTGAGAGAGGGGAGGGAGGGAGAGAGACTGAGATTGAGGGGGAGGGGCGTTCTGAGAAGCGTGATTTTGGGGGGAGAGAAGAAAGTGAGGCTGTGAGGAGGAACGGCGGCCGGGAGGAGAGAGTCGGGACGCGGAGGCGGAGAACGAGAGCCGTCCGAGCGCGGAGGTACCGGCGGAGGAGTGAGATTGAGAGAGGGGAGGAGGGAGAGAGACTGAGATTGAGGGGAGGGCGTTCTGAGATAGCTTGATTTTGTCGGGGAAGAGAAGAGTGAGCTGTACCACATTATTAAGGCTCAAAGATGGGCTTTTTTGCAAATTTCCCTCTACCACTTTAGATCAAATCAAAACGGCTCACAAAGATCCACCTACACTACTAAGGAGATTGGTATGCTTGGTACCAGCATACCCATTTTCCTCATATATATATATATATATTATAATATAATATATATATATATATATATGAGAAAAAATGGAGAAATGGTACCAAGCTACTGATAGTTGATGTGGGTTTCATCTTGCCCTTACATCTACATTGGAGTTGGGGAAGGGTGGTTGAGGCTTCTAACTTCAATGTGTGATGTAGGGACAAGATGAAACCACATCACTACCAAGTACTTGTACCAAGTTTCTCACATTTTCTATATATATATATATATATATATATATATATATTATATATATTATATATATATATATTATATATGAACAAGACCTCTCACCCTCTTTTTTTTACTATAAAAAAATATCGACACATTATTCTAGAAATGAAAATGCAGACGTAGGTAAAATATTTGATTAGAAGCTCAATATCCGAATACTCGTGTTAACTTGAGAACTGTTTAGCTTAAATAAGTGAATCTAAAGTCAATGCTCGTAGACCCGCAGGGTTGACGCAGCGATAATTATATCCCTGCTGAGCTCCTGTCAGGGGACGATCCATAGGGAAAAAACTCCTGTGGTGGAATCGGCCAATAGGTAAAAAAACTCATAGGCAAGCGAGGGATTAATCCCATCCGAAACTCTTGGGTATACCTCATGGGGAAACCCATAAAAAAAAAAGGATCTACGTTCGTGATCGAAAAATCAAACTATTCTCTGAAAGTAATAGACCATGATCTGGGAAAGTTATGTTTTATTTATTTAAACACATTCTATCATTAAACAGCACGTATACTTTTGAGTCTATATCGATTTCGCATATGCTCTATTTTTTCACCACCTGGCTCATATTTATATTTGATATTTGGCCAACAGGGAGATAAATTTCCTTATATTGAACTGTATCTGTACGTTTGTACGCGTAATCAGTAATCAGTAAACAGATAAAAGCTCAGTAATAAATACCGTATTAGATCTCTACCAGTTTGAACCCTAATTACAAAGGCACGTGGGCAATAAGAATACATCCAAATGATACAAGTGCCAACTCCCGAACAAAACAAAAACAACTGTACATACTCACCTCCCTCCACGCCTCCCCTCCTTATTGGACCCCCACCTGGCGATAACTTAACCCGATAACCCGGTACCTTGAACTACAAGATATATCCGAGCCCAACCTTACATCACGCTCATTACAGCGGGAACCACAACCACAACTATAAATAGCAATCAAACCCCCCCCCCCAAAAAAAAAAAAAAAATCCTTCATTTTCCATCTCCTCTCCCTCAATCGGGTTCGGATCCGAGTTCCAATGGATCCTAAATCTTGGATCCAAGCCCAAGCCTCTCTCCGCAGCGAGCTTATCCGGTTCCGCCGTGAACCAGACCGCACAAAACTCCGCTCCCTGGTCGATCACGCTCTCGACCGCTACGAAGCCCACTATCGGGCGCAAACCCGTTTCGCAAAATTCGGCCCGGTTGAAGCCTTCAACAATCCTTCGGCCACAAATCTGGAGAGGGCCGTTTACTGGTTATCGGGCCTCCGGCCTAATATCCTAATCCAACTTCTCTACACCGAGTCGGGCCACAGATTCGAGGCCCAGTTAAGCGATCTCTTAAATGGGGCCCACTCTGGAGATATCGGCGATATAAGCCCGGCCCAACTGGAGAAAATTGATGATCTGCAGAGGAGGACGATAAAGGATGAGGTGGTGATCGACGAGGAAATGGGTCGGGTTAAGGAGAGCGTGACCGACCCGTTTCTGCCGTCGGATTCGGATCTGGATTCGAGATTGGAGGAGATCAAGAGAATTTCGGAGGAAGCGGATGGGTTGAGGATGAAGACGTTGAGGGCTTTGTTGGGGATTTTGGATCCGCTTCAGGCTGTGGATTTATTGATAGCGATAGCGGATTTGGAGATTGGGGTTCGTGGCCTCGGGTTGGAGTTGGAGAGGAACCCGATCCGTTTATGGCATTAAGAGAGGCCTCTTTTTTTTTCCCTTGAAGTATGGTGTAATCTTTTTTGGGTTACTTTATTGTGTCTTTTTCTTCTATATTAATAAAGAAAGATAAGTGTACTATAAATTTTCTATTATTTTAACATTACCACAAACCAATCCACAAAATAGTAAAAATGATAAAAAGCAACACAGTAGTTAAAATACTTGTAAATAATTCAAATAGTTATTAGGATTAATGGGTATGTGCTAGCGGCACATTTTGCTAAATAAACTGTTAGATCCACATCTTTTGATGTGATTTTTAGGGTGGGTCTCATAACATGATTATCTCTAAATAGTTTATTTCACAAAATGAGCTACCACCCCATAATCGTTATAATGCTACAAAATTACTGACATATGCTTTGCAATGAATATCTCAACTTAGGTGAACTTCCGATTTTTTTAATACCCCTAAACCAAAAAAAATAAAAATAAAAGCAGTCAGATGGATGCTTTTGTTCGTGGAGGGGACAATGTGCCCAGTTCGTCGTAGGACGCAGATGGATGCTTTTGGAGAGCATGTCATCCACTGTCAGAAACAGCCGGGGTTCAAGTACATGCACGACTTAGTCAGAGATGTCTTGTATGATATCCTCCAAAGAGCAGGGATCCCATCCAAGAAGGAAGCGCTGATCAACTTCTTCACTCCTCCTGGAGAGGCTAGATCTACTATAAGGTCGGCAGACGTTCTTGTCTACAGTTGGAGCGGGGGGAAGCACACTTGTGTTGATCTCACGGGGTGTCTCCGTTGGTAGGGTTTGGTAATGGAGTGTTCACGGTTGGGCAAGCAGCTGATAAGGCGGCAGAGACAAATGTAGGCAAACATGATCAAGCTTGCAAGGACAACCACCACAGTTTCATCCCGTTCGCGCTCGATACGTTTGGTTTCCTTGCAGCTGATGCGGTGGAGTTCCTCAGGATGGTACAGAAATTCATGAATAGAAATGTCGCGACAGCAAGATCAACTGAGTACGTGTTTCGCAGGTTAGATTTTACAATTCAAAAAGAATTAGCGGCGCAGCTTGTTGCCTGCTTGTCATCATCACGTATGTAATATTCAGTTTGTAGATAGATATATAAATATCAGAGAGAAAAAAAAAGGAAAAAAACATGAAGAAGAAGAAAAGAAAAGGCGGGGGGAAAAAACTTAGGGCATATAAAGGTAGATGGACCTTTTTTCATCTTTTTCTACAGATAAGACTTTTGATTGGGTCGGGTTCCGTTAAAAAAAAATTTCTCACATGTGAGTGGTTAACTGGTTAGTTTGTAAAGTTTTCGGCCCAATAAATTATTGGCACCGCCGTGACTCCTCGAATCAAGCGGCATCTGGGAACTTGGAGACGAGATATCTTTATCAACTTTCCTACAGGCGCTTCAAGGCATTGAATAAAGAGGTGGTTCGTCACGTAGGAATGGGCGATAGATGATTTGGACGGTGACGGCGACGCTCGCGTTTGTTTGCGGCGGAAGTTTAATCAAGGATCGATCGGAAAAAGAATAAAAATACAGAAAACAATTACACATAATGATACACATAATCACAGAGTTCCGAAGGATGGAGGGTAAGTTCCATCGTCAAATCTAAAATAAAGACATAATGAGGTTCGGTGATCAATTTAGGCATCTACACTTTTTAGAATATAATAAAAATCTAGCAAAATTAATAGTTAAATTTTTTTAAAATTAGCATGTGAGTTCGCATGACAATTTTCAACAGGAAATTATTAAGAATATTTAAGTACGGATTTAAAAACTTTAGAGTATATAAGTATTATAAAAAACAAGTGAGATATTTAAGTGTAACCATGAGATTTCTAGCATTTGCATTACTAAAAATATTTAAGTACAGATTTAAAAACTTCAAAATATTACGTGTTGTAAAAAAAATTGAGGTATTTAAGTGCAAACTAACCTTATTCCGACTTTGTTTTGTTCATCGCAGGGCAACTCTAACTAAAAGCTGTACAGGGCAGGATGGGCCTAGTTTAAATCCATTGTTTATTATATGAATGTATTATCATATGGGAAGAAAATGAAAAGATTTAGTTGCTGTTCCATTGGAATATGTTCATCGAGATTAAAAAAAAAAATTAAATATCTTACTTGCTCTTATTTTGTTGTGCATTTCGAGCTCAGAGACAACCAATCGAGCCCCTCGTATTCTTTTAAAATTTCTTTTTTATATATGAGTCCCTTAATTCTATTTTGTTTTTGCTCAAATGCGTCACTTTCTACCGAACCAATCTTGTTGAATAGAAGGTATTTTTTTCCAGGTACAGGCAGACTACAATGCTATAAATATACGAATTACCGAACATTTGATGAGAGCCATTTATTGCAAGAAAGTTAAAGAATTTGACATATGAAAATGGCTTCCACAAGTTAAAATTTTCACATTACGAAGATGAGTATGCGTAAAAATAAAATGCTTTATCCCCCTTCAAAGTGCACGATCCTACATTGTTAGAACTTGTCTAGTGATGGCAAAAATCTTTTGGTCTGAACGAACAAAAATTACATGCAGATCTAGATGAAACGTAGAAATCTGGAAACATCGCGGCAACGTATTTTCAACTTTCTATAGTATATCTTGAAGGATGATTGTGTGTTTCAATCTCCATTGGTTTCGATCATAGTCGTCGAGATCCCATATAAGAAGTTGGTCGCATGTTTCAACTGCACAATGCAAACAACCTGCGACCTGTCCTATAAGTCCCCCGCAAACTTCCTCTTCAGACGTCCGTGGAACCTCCATTTTTCGACATACTTTTTTCTCGAGATCGACTGCCACTGTAACTGAGCTACTATGATCGAATAGATGAATACTCCCGTTGTAGAAAACGGGGTAATCTTTTTCTACAGAACAGAGGTTATCAAGAGCTTTAAGGTCATGAAATTCTACCCACTCGCCCCTCTCAGATGAGAGAGGATATCCCCAAGTCCACGTAAAAGTCGCCATCGTATTTGAAAAGCGAAATTGTGATAACCTTGTAGTGAGGGGATCCCTAAGGGTCAAAGGCCAATGCTTTAGTGTAGTACTGATGACCAGCTCGAGGAGTCTCAACCCACCTCTTTATTGCAGGATTGCAGACGTAAAGCTGGCGATCCAAGTTTGAATCTGTATCCCAGCAACAACACAGGATATCAGTCCATTGGAAGAATACAAGACGCTTAAATTACCGTAAGGTCGGAGGAAACTCATCATCCTCTCTACGGATTGATGTCGCCTGCTCTGAACGCTGAAATACACTGCATTTATCTTTGAATCGGCCCAGTAGAACATTCCAGTGGTAGTTTGTTTCGATAGTGTTTGTCGGTGTTGCGTGCCACGCCTTCAACACATTTGAATTTGCTGAGAGATTTCACGGGCAGTCGCCATAAGATCTCCATCAATAAATCATCTCTCAGTGTTGTTCTCTTTGCCTTATATTTCTTGGTGACCTCCATTGATTGATGATTCAAAAGCATATGATAATAAATATATATATATATATATATACTATATATATATAATATATTATATATAGAGAGAGAGAGAGAGAGAGAGCAAAATGGTATACTTGGTACCAAGGATCCTTGTAGTGATGTGCGAACATCTTGTCCATACATCAACACCTAGAAAGATGGAGCTCACCGAATCAAGGTGTGGATGTATGACAAGATGTGTCACCATTCACTACCACAGGATCCTTGGCCCAGTATTACCCATATTCCTTCATATATATATAGTATATATATATATATATATTATATATAATATATATTACTATATATATATAATATAATATATGGATCAACCCATTCTAAGATTCAAATTCCAACCCTTACCCTATTACTCTTCAACCAAATCGTGAAACTTGTAAATCCTAGACACTCCATCAATAACTTCAAATGTTCAATAACTGGATCTTGAATAGCTAATACATATCAAATCTTCAAGGGGAGACTAACAAACAAAATTTTCTCTGCAGCTTGCAAAGATACAACAGAAAGTACATGAGAATTACCCCTTATAATTTGACCCATCTAGAACATTTTTTATGCTCAAATTAGAACATTTTTATGCTCAAATCACAGCTATAATTCCGATCAGAGGTTTATATTTAAGTCATTTTATTTTATTGATAACCTGAACATGACACAGAGATTAGTTAGCCTAATAACAACGATAGTGGACTTTAGCGAAAGAACAAAGGAATCAAGTTGGTTAAAAGAAATCAGCATGACCAAGGATTTGTCAGAAACAACAGAAAGAAAGGTTTATAATACTCCTCTAATTGTCCTATAATAATTGATGAATCTCATTAGTGGAACAACAAATTTTATTAATCTCAAAGAAATAGGAACCTACCCTCTTCACAATTAGTTGTTCTGAGAGGAAAAATCAAATTGAAGTAATATGAGAAGTCTGATGTTAAGAGTCATGTCTGCAACAGAGAATGTTCTTTGATGAAGTATGACTGTGATTGCTATGATTTTGAAAAATAAAGAACCTAAATCTTAAGGTAGCAAAAGGAAATGGGAGATTAATATTCTCCTACTCTTTCTTTCAGAAAAACAAACTTTGTCTAGGGAACCATATTCATCTTTGAGGCACAAAGTAGGCCAATAAAAAGATGATAGCAATAATCTGAAACTCCTAAAAAAGTAAGTGCATGAATGAATATGTTAATAATCATGGACTTGTTCAAAACCATTTCACGCACTTCATAAGCAACACATAAGAAAATTTTCGTCATGAATTAAGTTATACTAGATTAAAATGGCTTCAGAAGGATCATTATGCCTAAGGAATTAAAAAGTTTACATACATATACACATTAATCAAACATATAAGAAAATAAATATAAGCATCCATAAAAACAAATAAAAAAAGGCCGGAGTGATGTAACATAGAATGTGAATAAGATAGATATCAATGAAAAAATTCCGAAGCTATTCTATAACTAACAAATTTTTTATTGGAGTAGTATAATCTCACAGACTATACATGAGCGTTACAGAACATCAAAAAACAAGCCACATAGCTTGCAGTTGAATGATGGTCTAACTGCTACAGAAGCAAAAAGATGAGAATGTGTTTGAAGTGTTGAATTGAAAATTTACAGTTGAACTCACATCGTGTGCAATTTTGGTTCAAGGTACATACATAAAAGGAGGAGTAACATCTCCACCATCACAAAAGACTATGAACAGGAACAACTGGACAAGTTCTCACCACCTATAACAGCAGAATCATAAAATTAACAACCATAAAGGACTTTACGATAACCGTAAATATTCTCACTAAATGTTAACTTACTTTAATAAAAGAGAGCAAAGGGAGGTTGTTAGCATGCCAGTTAATAAGAAGAACCTCCTGCCATCTCAAATCTCTGATTTTGGGGATAAAGGCGTCGACAGCATCTGCAAACATAGAAACTAAATTCTTTAAGCAGCTCCAAATGTCATAAAGATGGCACGAGAGTTACAAAACTTACATCAGCAAACCGAGTTTGGCCACACTTCAGTTTGGAAGATTTAATAGATAAATCCTTCTTAGGAAGCGTCGAAGACAAAGTAGAAGCTTGTTTCCTTGTCTGAGCATGAATACCTAAAAATGACTGTGGAGATGGATTCTTTGATGAGACAGAAGGCAAGGTGCGGCTGAGCCATGACTCAGAAGGAGAATTGGGCAATGGTAACAAAAGGAGAGATGGCATAGGATCAGGATCATTCTTCACTTGATTATTTTCTCTTAAAAGCATTTGTCCTCTTAAAAGCATTTGTCCATCATCCCTATCACTTGATCTGGAGTCATTGTTATCTTCATACTTATCGCGAGTTTCTAGAACAAGAATTTCATCCATTCTCTGACTTTGTATGCCAACCTGAGAATCCTCATCATCTGGTTTAGTTCTGTCTTTGATATCTGAAGAGTTATGAAGAGAGCTTGATTTTGAACTTGAATCGAATTGAAGAGTTCTCTCAACTGAAGGACTTACGGAGCCTGATCCATATAGACTCATTGAGTCTTTCTCAAAGGAATTGGACACACCAGTCTTGAAACACTTTTTGTCTCTCCTTGGAACTCCAAGAAAACCCTTGCCCTCATGGAACGGGGATTGGGATGGCTCATTTCGATAAGGAGATACTCCAGTAGCATGAGAACAGAGTTGCGGTGATGATCCATCAGTCGTCAAGGAATCACTCCAACAGGTAAATTGGTTGGATTCACTCGTTAGCTTACTGACGTCCTCCTCTTGAATAGGACTGTGTCCATGTAGCATGTGTCCATGTAGCAGTTTGTGTTTGTACACTGCTTCCCACGAGTACTGCCGATATGTTTAATTTAAAAATAAAATAAAACAAACAATCAATACAACCTTAAAGAATTCAGAGTACTTAAGTAGCATAGGTTCCTTATTTCACCCGTTAGATAAAATCGTAACCCTCAATCTTCACTACAACTTTAGAGTTTTAGTGCAGCATAAGTGATTATTAAGATATTATCAGAGAAACCGAGGTACTACTGTGTAAAATTGACCAGGTTTTGGCCCACGAAAAGAGTGTCTTGAGCTATAAGAGCATGTTAGAGAATAAAATTATAACCATCAACCCTCATTGAAACTTTGTTGTAGAGACTTTGCGACTCATAACTAGGGCTGTAACTTGAAAACCGATAACCGAAAAAATAACCACACCAAAGCCGAACCATAACCAAAAAAACCAAGGAAAGAAAAAAACCGCACCAAATCGCAAAAAAATAACCGAAAGGTTTGGTGTGGTTTTGGTTTCGGATGTTTGGAAACCGAAACCGAACCGAAAAATCGATTATATATATTGTAAGGAAATTATATTATTTATAGATATATATTATTAATATACATAAAATTTTATGTAGAAACTTCAAACTTGGGCTTAAATGAAGCAAAAAAAAAAGGATGGTCTTGGCATGCGTTCCAACATTACTACATAGTCTACATTAGACTTTAATTATATTTCTAGGGTTTCTAAGAATTTGAGTTCTCGTCCATCGCCCCCAAAGTCCCAAACCCAACGAGCTTTTGGTCCTTCGCGCTCCGTCTCGTCCCCTCTCGTCCATCGCCCCCAAATCTAGGGTTCTCCCGTCCATTGGCCCCAAATCTTGGGTTCTCTCGTCACCGGCGAAGAAATCCCTTCTGTCACGTGGTATTGTAGCTTTCCCTTTCCCCAAATGTTGGTCATGGAGGAGCTTGCTGCTGAACTTGAAGTGCTGATCTATCATCTACATGTTTCTGCTATTCTAGTTTTTCATCGCTTTTTTTTTCTTTTCGAAAACTATTATGTGGAATTGTGGGCTGCCTTTTTTTTTATTTTTTTTCTTTTCTTTTCTTTTCGGAAACGGTTATGTAATATGAGACATTTCTACTTTCTACTTTTCTAGACTTGTTTTCTTTATAGAATAACCGAAAAAACCCGATATAAACCAGAGAAAAACCAAACCGAACTAAACCGAACACAATTGGTTTATGAAAAAATAAGTGAAAAACCAAACCGAACCGAACCGAAAAAATAGATCGGTTTGGTGTTCAGTGTCACCTATTAACCGCACCATTCAAACCGATTAACAGCCCTACTCATAACCTATGGCCACATTCCCTCATTCTATTTGTTTGATAAGGACAGCAGAGTAGATGGATTTCAGTTGGGCGTAGAAAATGCAGAACATTTCATGAAAAACTGAATTAAAAGAAAACACAAAATTGACCACAATCTCACCTCTTCTTCAACTTGCCCAAAAGACTCATGCTCCATTGCCTTAAATTGTGGCACATAATTTCTCCGAACAGAACTCGGCGGCAATCTCCTACCCGAAACCTTCATCCCCGTCACCGGATTCAACAAACACAACGAACCCTTCAAACAAAACCTCGGAATCAATCCACACCCTTTCAACAGCAAATTCCCATTACCATAATACTCTTCTTCTTCCTCTTCATCCTCATCATCCTCATCTTCCTCAATAAACTCCGCCCCATTCGGAAACCTAACCCTGTTTTGATCCCCATTTTGAATGATAACCCGATTTCGATCCCAATTTGGTGTTGGGGTTGGCTTTCTCGATGAAGCATGCGGCACGTCCGCAGCCATAGCCTTAGCCACGTCCGCAGCCTTAGCCGCCGGCAAGAACCTTCCCATCATGAAATCTCGAACCTGAGGATCCGTCGAGAAGCTTCCAGAAGATTCAGGCATCTCGCTCAGCCCGCTGACGCTACAATTCACGAACGACGACTCGGTCGGCGATAGCGTCTCGACCGCATCGCAGAACTTTTCATCTTCATCTTCCAAAGGCTTAGAGGATTCTTTCTCGACCGAGAACGTTTCTTTTTCATCTTCTAACGGGTTAGCGGGTTCTTTTTCGACCAAGACCCGACCCGGAGGTAGCTTGGGAGCGACGACGGTACGGACCGAGCGAGGGCGGTCTTTAGGGTGGCCCGGGGACTGCTCCCAGCGAAAGGGGACGACGCCTGGGTTTCGGACCGGACCCGATTTGAGATCCGATTTGTAGAAGGGAAGCGCGGAGCGTGAAGGATTCGTGTTCGGGTCGGGTTCGGATGCGGATCGGGGACGGAGAGGAGCGGGGCGTCGAAATCGAGACGCGTGTTGTCGTCCATTCCAGGGTTTTGAGGAAGAAGCCCTAAAATTTGATGGTTGAAGGAGATAATGAAGGATTGGAAGTGGGAAGTTGAGGTTTGGTGGAGTCGCATTTTTCTACTCGATCAGTAGAATTCTGTCATGGATTTTGACTCGTATCATGTGAAGGAATTTACAGTGGGGATTTATTTATTTATTTATTTTATTTTTTCGAACACGGGGAGTGTGAGGACCCGGGAGAAGAGTCAGATTTATTACTGTCGGTAGGTTTGCGGACGCGGGAAATTATTTTAGGCCATTTTTTCGGTCTTAGTCCCTTTAATGTTCAATATTTGCATATTAGTCCCTTGGATCTTTAAAACTGCGTTTGAGCCCCTCAAATCTTATAGGATCTTGCAAGACAGCCCTTCAAGATAAATCATGATAGATTTAGGGGGAATATTATGTTAAATCTAGCAGTTATAGGCAAAATAACCATCTTACCCCTCTATAATATACTCTAACCATTTCCTAGTAGGTTTAAACTAATACCTGCTTAAAAAAAACCCAAACTTATGTTATTGTAGATTTTAAGTTAGGAGTTAACCCGATAATGATTGGGTTTTTTAACTAAAATACTAACAGAAAGACCACTTTGCAAGACCTTGTAGGATTTGAATTAGGAATTAACCTGACTATAATTAGGTTTTTAACTGAAACACTCATAGAGTGACCACTATGCAAGACCTTACAGGATTGAGGGAGTAATATGTGATTTTCAAGATTTGAGAGACTAATATGCAATTTTTGGAGGGATTTATCTGACATTATTGAAGATTAAGGGACTAATACTAAAAAACCCATTATTTTACTGGATGACTAGTAGCACGTGATAGCGCCGGTATGAGATGTTACCAGGCCGGGTCGGATCTGAAAACTACTAGACTTGATCCATACCCGAAGCTGGATACATTTCAGGGTATAAACTGCAATTTGGGGGAAAACAATGCGTCAATTTGTAATTCCAAGAGACAGAGAAAGGCGCTTGAGAATCCTGAAGAGGCGCGCGGTGAATGATGAAGCCAAAGGTTTGATCACGGATCGAGAAAATTCTAGCTCCACCGAGATCAGGTCTGTCCCTAAAATCCTCTGCTTTATTTACCCTATTTGCTTCAAATTCCCTTGACAATCAGTGAAGATTCCAAATCCTAGTTCTGTTTTTTTGGCACCAGAAGCATTTTAATCCTCGTTTTTTTATTTATTATTGGTCGTTTTAAATTAATTTATAGAATAATGTGGAGTATGTTTTCAATTTGGCAAGTGTTGATCGATAGCTGCATATCTTTTAATTTTGAATTTTCAGTATCCACGGACATAATCTTAGTAAACAAACCAAGAACCAAACCGCCAAAATTGTAGCGGCAGGGTTGGCAATGATTTGGTTTATTTTATATTGATTCCACTTGTTTATCACTGTCAGAAGTAGGTGATTAAAATCCTTGAAATTCAAAATTTTTTGAGTTCTGCAAATTTGAATCTGCTTAATTTTGTATGATTCCTGTATAGAAAGTGAAGTAAATTCATTGGTTTGAAAGGTTGACGTTGTGACATACCACACGATGTATGTTCAACTTTTTATATAACCAATTTACTTTAGTCTGTATGCAAGACTAATGTTTGGATTGAGGGGAATGAGGGTGAAGGGAAGTTAGGGGAACCATTCACCTCCATTCACCTTGTTTGGGAACACTTAGGAGGTGAAGTTAATTCACCCTAGTTCCCCTTGGTTCACCCCCTAATAGTATAAAAATTGTTACCCCCAAATTGGGGTGTAACCAAGGGGAAGGTAACTCCCTTCCCTTCCCTTCACTTCCCTTCACTCAGTTTTCCTTAACTTCCCTTCACCCCCTACAAATCCAAACATGCCCTACAAAATTAAGCAGATCCAAATTCGTAAGACTCGGGATTTTGGCTAAAAGCGTTTTACTTGTTTTAAAGATAAGATTGTTAGGTGTATTTATTATATTTAAATGACACGGTTAAATGAGAGAAGGGTTAGAAACGATGTTACAGTAAATTGTTTACAGCACAGAGAAATTAAGAAGTCTATCGGTTGCAAGCATGAAGATTATAAGGATGGATGTGAATTCAATAGTTTCATATAATGGCATGATGTGAGTATGATAGTTTACGTGTGGCCTAGTTATTTGAGAAGAAGATGACACCTATTGCTGGATGATAAACGTTATAGTGTTAGTAATTTCGTAGTTTCAGCTGGTTACCTTGGTTACAATTCTGAACCACATTTGGCTGAGCCTCCATCTGCTCTGTACTCCAAGAATTTCTTATCTTTTGATTTATTCATTTTGGAGAGGCTGTGGACTATGGAAATTGATTTAATCACCAAAACCACATTCAAGTTCTAAACGCACAAACTGGTGAACCAAGTGTTTTAGTAGTCTTGATAAATTGAGGAAGAATATATGAACAATTTCGTGGATAGTTGTTGAGTCAGTCTTGTAGACATACGTATATGGTTGTAAATCTAAACTATAGTGTTATTGAATTACTTCTGTTTAGTTAACTTCAGCTCTATCTGTTACCAAGTTTACGGTGTTGTGTGTCAAGGATATGATTCCAGGCTGAACCAAATTGATGAGGATAATGTGTTCCATCTTTATCTACTGGAGAAGTACTAACTATAGAAAAATGTCCTGTTTAGTTTGAGAAGTTACAGATACGCCGCATATTGCGTGTGTCTGACATCATAGTTCCTTTTTGATAAGGTCATATGAACATAGCTGAAATGCTAGTGCACTCGCTTCTGCCGAAATGAGAATGCTAATAGGTGACTGTCAATACACGTGATATGATAAACCAGCGACCTGTTAAAAGTTAGAGGTAGCCTCAGTTCAGGATCAGGAAAGGGCGAGGTTCGACATAATAAGCAGAAAGAATGTGGTAGTTGTTAACATATATAGACACAGGAGATGCCCTTTGAATAGAGAAAAATTGAATTCAGCCAGCGACAACCACTTTGACGACTGTTTTTTAAGTTTTAGTTGGCATTGATTCAGCTAGCTAACCATGCTTCTGTTCAAATTGTTTTGTCTATGCACAGTCTCCTTTGTAAGTGATCCTCGGACATGTACCTTTTTCCTTCTGTCAAATTGTTTAGTGGGTATGTTCTATTCTGGTGCTAATGTCATATGAAGTGAATAATGAGACCTCAAAGAATGGGTATGTTCAAACTGTTTAGTCAATTTCATCATCATTGAAACTTATAGTATATGTATCAACTTCTGACATTTCGGTTTCTTATGTGTATTAAGTCTGGTCTGTATCCCTACGAGAGTTGAATTTTGTTTTAATCTGTTTAGCTAACTCTGATGTGTATCAAGGCAGTTGCATGTTTTGCCTCCGATGCGTGTCGAATGTCTGGAACTGGAAGCTTGCCAAAATATGTGCATTGATACTCATCGGAGGCTGTTGCATCTGTATCCTACATGTGTCTGCATCAACACTTTCAAGAACTTAGTAACTGTAATCATATCCAAACATATCAGTCCTTGAACCAACTCTGAGATTATTGGTGGAGCTTTATATATTTAGTTTTCATTGTTTTATATGATCACGTATTTAGTACCTTTTTTTATTATGAACCTTGTGAGTATAACATGCTTTATCCTACTTGTATACAGACGCGCACACATGCACACGCCTTTATCCTAATTATATACGGGCACGCACACATGCACACATACTATGTATCTATATTCATAAATCCTTTAAGGTGTTGTATATCCCTGTAACAGTGTCTTGTCATTGTCTTGTCATGTCTATCTTGTTCAACACAACCATGCAGCCGAAAATGGCTTTAAACATGAGTTTCTCCAAAGAGGTATCTTTTATTTCTTCCGTCTTGCTTAGAAGTTCATAAACACAAGAATTAGGACGATGTCTAGGTTTGTCTACGATGTTAAAACTTAAAATATAGTTTTTTTTTCAAGGGTGATACATTTGATCAATGCAGAATCCCTTGAAACTTGTTTGTTTCATCCATCCTGCGCCTAAGTCTAGACTCTAGGCTTAATTGTTACACTTCTTGGTGTTGATTTTACTTATTAATTGCTTCTTTCAGATCCTTTCTTTTTCAACAAAACTTATCTTAATCTTTCTCTAGTCGATCACCGCCCCCCTCTTTTCCTTTGTTGGATGCCTTTTCATGGAAGAGGATGTACGGACCACTATAGCCTGGAAGATGAACATATGGCTTTCTGTTAGCATCATCAACCATGAACAGTGCCACAGCAGCAGAAACGACGTTTCTCATTAAACATGATCAAGGCTAAATTATTATAAATTTTTAGATAGTTTTTAGAGATATAGGTGCCACAGGTGCTAGGGTGTGGTCACTGGAAATCACTTCTCCGAACGTAGAAACTCTATTTAGGTCCATAATTTTAAAAATTATGCAAGTCATATATAGGTTCATTGAGATCTTCTGTTGGAAGCCTAAGATCAACCGTTAAAACTGATCTTGAAACATTGGATAGACTCCAGCCGTCAAATTCCTGGTGAACCCACCATTGGCTCTCATCTAGTCAATTGAGAGCTCCACACACACACACACAGTTTGGCTTCATCTAGTCTCGGTCAAACACTGCAATCAGAGTGTTACCCTTTGGTTTTGCACTAGACTAGTCCCAGACGAATTGGGGGCGTCCCCTTCCGTGTTGCTCGCTTGCAACTTGGAAGATGTGGTCAGTTCTTAAACCCCTTTTTAGAGATCTAGAAGAATCCTCCCACGTATACCTAGTTGCCGGAGAGAATCCAAATCTCTAATCGGGATTAAACGGACCCTAACGAACACAGCTTGTATTCCACATTCTATAATCGGCATGCTTCATTGAGGAATTGAATTAATATCTACCGAACACAGGAATGTATGATACATTCAAGTGCGACAACCATACACCGGGGAAAGGCAATTCTATCAGGCATACTCTTGATGGATGTATGGCTTGCGATCATGAAAACTTTTTAGATTTGTGACATTCATATTTTCATCCATGCTATGCTATGGTACGTCTACGTTTAGACAGATGATTAATGGAACAATACATGTGAATCATGTGCACTTTATGTTTTCTCAGATCATGTGTATATTGCCTGCATCATTATATTAAATTTCTTATGCGTTACGTCTACATGTCCGTTAGCATTTGGTGCATATACAATATTTACTTTCTGGCTTTGATTTGGTTTTAATCTGAGAATCCAAATTTTGACAAGCTTAGCTAGGGTAAGCTTGGTGACTGGTTGTTTTGTGCTTTATTAGTGGGTTTTCACTAGGTGGGATGTTGCAAGCGATCAAGTATTTTAATCGTTTCTTTGGATTTATATTTTTACTGTGACTCGTTTATGAAATAGTTTATGATTACCATACGATATATTGCACTAGATAAGAATAATTTTTTAAACATCTGCTTCATGGTGATAACAAAGATACTTTATCTGTAAGCAAATTTTAATAATTTCATATACAAATCTTAACTAAGTTGATCCTTTTCTTATGGAGTGTCATTTGCTAACTCTTGTACAATTATCTATCTATAACTTTACATCCTATTAATTTTATTTCTATTACTTTTGGGGATAAGATTACAATGTAATGTATCCTATTGAAGATATTTCTACTAATTAGGATAGGGTCACAATGTAATATCTAAAGAGCGTCAACGGTAATATTGACCATGGAAATATTTGTCCAAACTCACACTTCTATTAATTAGGATGATCATTATGTCATATCTAAAGACGATCATTGGTAGTATTGACTTATAGAAAGATTTACCCAATCACACACTTTGGGAGTGTGATTTCTTCATATTTTTCTAGCCGAGTAAGGACATTTGATCTTTTGATGTGAAAAGTGTACTTTGCCATGTCCCAAATAGCCCATGAACGTACGGGACGGCAAGCTATATGCGCCAAAGAGTTTCTGTGGAGCTTAAACTTGAAGTTACTCTTTAACGGTTGATATACATATGACTAATTATAAGTTAATCCACTAGCCAATTATAACTAACTTGAAACTATTGCTAGGGTCAGTTTGCAACTCCTCGAAACTGAATTGATTCTATTCAAGTTTTAAGCTAAGCTAAACTGTTTCTGTTTTGATCCATGGATCAAAATAGAACCGACTTTAGGAAGCTTAATTTTTACCTTAGCAAAAAAAACTAGGCTAACAGCGTCTCAGTTTATCTCCCAAACATGGACCCTCAAAACTAGACAAGGATCAACCTGGTCTGGTCCCATTTTAGGAGGTTGTCAAACATACCCTTCCCTAAACTAGACATGAAAAATATCTTTATGCCGACAAGTGACCATCAATAAACTTAATAGATATATTATTTCAAACTTTTAAACTATATATATATAATATATTGTCGCATTACATTCTCACCCAGGAGAAGAAGACTGCCGAGCTCTTCTTACGGCAACCTCAGCCAACGACTTAAGATTACACTTCACAATCGTATCCGCGAAGATACACGTCTCCTCCTTCGTGCTCCCGGGCGGCACGTCCACCGCGTAACTCTCCGCCACGATCGTCTCCCCTCCTTCCGCCTCGTGCACCTGATGGAATTTGAAGAACACAACACTCTACACAAAGGAAACTTTTATTGATAGAACACTTGAGAATACAACACTTGTTCTTACAAGAACACCTCACTTTCACACAATTCCTTTATTTTGGTGGACACTCACACAAGGCTACACTACACACTCAAGCTTTCAAGCTTACTTCTTGCTTGCTTGCTTGCTTGCCCAAATGAGAGCACAAGACCCCTATTTATAGTTGTTTAAGAGGGCTAGGAAGTGTGTAGAAGAGTTAATCCTAGCCATACATTACTAAGAAGTTTCTAGAAGAATAAATACTAGCCATACACTTGTATCTTCCTAGAAACTTCATGGTAGATATTTTGTAGGATGTTACTAGAAAGAAGTTCTAGAAAGTTGTTCTAGAATAATCTAAGTTGGTGAGGAATTCTAATACTCCCCCTCATCACCAACTTTCATTTCTCTCAAGTCCAAGCTTCTTCTTAAGCTTCAAAAATGTCTCTGTCTTTAGTGGCTTGGTGAAGATGTCAGCGATTTGGTCTTCAGACTTGCAATATGACAGCATCACAGTCTTCTTTTTAACTTGATGTCGGATGAAATGATATCTTGTCTCTATGTGTTTGCTTCGTCCATGTGCTACCGGATTTTTGGCAAGTGCAATAGCTGACTTGTTGTCGATGAGAATCTCTGTCGGTGCTTCTTGTTGGTGTTGCAATTCCTTCATCAGACTCCTGAGCCATATTGCTTGACACGCACATGTCGATGCTGCTATGTATTCTGCTTCGCAACTTGATAGAGCGACGACAGACTGCTTCTTTGATGACCATGAGAATGTTGCTGATCCGATATTGAACATGTAGCCAGATGTGCTCTTTCTTTCATCTAAATCTCCACCATAATCGCTGTCGGTGTAGCCGACTAATCTTGAATCTGCACACTGTGTATAAAATAATCCTTGATCAATACTTCCTCGGACATACCTAAGAATTCTCTTGGCTGCTTTGAAATGCTCCTGTCTTGGCTCCTCCATATATCTGCTCACCAGTCCTACCGCGAACACTATGTCGGGCCTGGTGATGGTTAGGTAGCGCAAGCTCCCGACTAAACTCTTGTATAGAGTTGGATCAATATAGCTTCCTGGTGTGTCTCGCCTCAGCTTCACTCCGACTTCTGCAGGAGTTGCGACTGGATTGCAGTTGCTCATGTTGAACTTCTGAAGGATATCCTTTGCATACTTCTTCTGAGAGATGAAGATTCCTTTCTCTGATTGCGACACTTCTACTCCAAGAAAGTATGACATTTCTCCAATGTCAGTCATCTCGAACTCCTTGATCATATTCTTTTTGAACTCCTCGAACATTTTCGGATTGTTGCCGGTGAAGATCATGTCGTCCACGTAGAGACATACGATCATGATGTCTTCATCCTTCTTCTTGGTATAGAGAGAGTGCTCATACGGGCTCCGATGGAATCCGTTCTTCTGGAAGTATGCATCGATTCTGGCATTCCATGCTCTGGGCGCTTGCTTCAGTCCATACAATGCCTTCTTCAGCTTGTAGACTTTGTCTTCTTGATTCTTCACCTCGTACCCTGGTGGTTGCTTGATGTAGACTTCTTCTTCTAAGTAGCCGTTCAGGAATGCAGACTTCACGTCCATCTGGTAGATCTTCCACCGGTTCTGTGCTGCCAATGCGATAATGAGTCGGATGGTGTCGATCCTCGCGACTGGTGCGAACACTTCTTCATAGTCAACTCCTTCTCGCTGACTATAGCCTTTTGCAACAAGCCTGGCCTTGTACTTCTCGATTCCGCCATCTTGATTTGTCTTTGTCTTGTACACCCACTTTACTCCGATTGGTTTATGGCCTTCAGGTAAGGTAGTGAGCTCCCATGTGTCATTTCTCTTGATTGCCTCGATCTCGTCATCCATGGCTTTTCTCCACTTATCTTCTTGAGCAGCTTCTTCATAGCTGACCGGATCACATTCTGCAAACAAGCAGAATAGTGTGTAGTCATCCATCATCTCGACAGGCTCTGTATCGTCGTACAGATCTCTTAGGCTTCTCATCCTCCTTGTTGCTCCCCCTGAAGAGCTTCCTTCACTTGAGCTGGATGATGTCGGCGTTGATGTTGGGGTTGATGGAGCTGGACTATTAGGTGGACTTTGTTCTGGTCTTCCAACCTCCTGCAAGTCATCATCATTATCTTCAAAGAACATACCTTTAATATTTTTATCTTCATCGGTCCATTTCCAATAATCTTCTTCATCGAACTCCACGTCTCTTGAAATGATCATCTTCTTTGTAACTGGATTGTAGAGCTTGTATGCTTTTGTCCTCCTCTCGTACCCAACGAATATGCACTTTTCTCCTCGATCGTCCAACTTCTTTCTTTTCTGCTCCGGGATGTGTGCATATGCAATACACCCAAACACCTTCAGGTGGTTGACACTTGGCTTGATGTTGCTCCACATCTCCAATGGTGTCTTGAACTTGACGCTCTTTGTCGGACATCTGTTGAGGAGGTAAACTGCACAGTCCACGGCTTCAGCCCAGTAAGTCTTTGGCAGGTACTTGCTCTTCAACATGCTTCTGACCATATCAAGAATGGTACGATTCTTCCGCTCTGCTATGCCATTCTGCTGTGGTGTGTAGGCGGCAGTGAGTTGATGAATTATCCCGTACTGCTTGTTGAAATTGTTGAATGCCTTCGAAGTGTATTCTCCACCTCGATCTGATCGGAGCACTTTGATGTGGTACCCACTTTGCTTTTCTACCATCTCCTTGAATTCTTTGAATTTCTCCAGAGCTTCGGATTTCTCCTTCAGGAAATAAACCCAAGTTTTTCTGCTATAATCATCAATAAATGTGAGAAAATACCTGTTTCCTCCAAGAGAGATGACTTCAAATGGTCCTGCAATATCTGTGTGGACCAATTGTAGCAACTCTGTTGCTCTTCTTGACTTTCCAACTTCGAAACTTCTTCTATGTTGTTTGCCCTTCATACAGCCTTCACATAGCTGGTTCGGATGGTTGATTTGCGGCAATCCTTTTACCATTTTCTCCTTCCATAGAAGATTCAGGCCACTGAAAGCGAGATGCCCGAATCGTAGATGCCAGAGCCAAGTCTCGTCTTTTATGATTGACTTCAAGCACTTGACAGGGTCAGCATGAATATTTAAGGTAAACAGTCTATTTCTAGACATGTTCACCTTTGCAATAACTTCATTTTTATTTTTAATAGTGAGGGCAAGGTCTTTTAGATGTATATCATAGCCTCTTTCAAGGAGCTGGCCTAGGCTCAAAATATTATTTCGTAATGCTGGAACATAGTAGACATCAGAGATGTACCTGTTCTCGCCCGTCTTTGTCTGGATCATTATATTGCCCTTGCCTTTCACTGGAATCTTTGACTGATCTCCAAAGGTGACATCTCCTTGTACCGTCTCGTTCAGCTCGGTAAAAAACTCCTTGATGCCGCACATGTGGTTACTGGCACCTGAATCTAGATACCAGATATCTTTATTCTTGCTTTCGCTCTCCTGGTACGTCAACAGGACTGTTGAAGTGTCTGCCTGCTCCCTTTCTACAAAGTTGCTTCTTTCTGCCACTTGATTTGATTTCTCCCAACATTCGTAGCTGAGATGACCGTATCTCTTACATTTGTAACACTGTGGCTGAGATCTGTCCTCATGGTAACTTCTTCCTTGTCCTCGTCCTCGTGTGCCACGACCTCGTCCTCGATCGAATGATCGTTCACGATCTCTATTTCGATCTTGATTTTCATGGCCTCCTTGGTACTGTCTCCTACGACCTTGCTGGAAGTTTGAGCCACCTCGAAATGAGCCTCTGCCTCTGTAGCCTCCACGTCCTCTTCGACTATCTTCTTTGATAGTCATCTTACTCTGCAAGGCTTGTTCTAGATTCTCCGCTTGATTTGAACTAATGTTTATATCTTGTTCATAAGCTTGCAGAGAACCTTGCAGCTCATCAATAGATACTTCGGAAAGATCTTTAGACTCTTGTATTGCCGGAATAATATATTTGAATTTAGAGTCTAAAGTCCTAAGTATCTTCTCCATAATTCTTACATCATTAATTGCTTCTCCATTTCTCTTCATTTGATTTGTTATTGTCTGAACTCTACTAAAATAATCCGATATTGATTCTGTAGCTTTCATCTTCAAATTTTCAAATTCAACTCTTAATGCTTGGAGGCGTACCTTTTTGGCTCTTTCCGCACCTTGATAGGATTTTTGTAAAATCTCCCATGCTTCTTTAGAGGACAGGGCATTGGAAATCTTCTCAAACGCAGATTCATCTACGCCTTGGAATATTAGGAACAAAGCTTTTTTGTCTCTTTTTCTGACCTCCTTCAACTCACTCTTCTGAGTGGCGGTGAGAGTTGCTTCTGCTGCAGGTGACTCCGGTTCAGTGTAGCCATTCTCTACGAGATCCCACAAGTCTTGCGAGCCGAGCAAGACTTTCATCTGGATACTCCAGTTGTCGTAATTGGTCTTCATCAGCTTCGGAATCTGTGGCTGGATCATGTTCGCCATCTCGTACACGAGCACCTTCGATTGGCCCGGCTAGATCGAACTTTGCTCTGATACCACTTTGATGGAATTTGAAGAACACAACACTCTACACAAAGGAAACTTTTATTGATAGAACACTTGAGAATACAACACTTGTTCTTACAAGAACACCTCACTTTCACACAATTCCTTTATTTTGGTGGACACTCACACAAGGCTACACTACACACTCAAGCTTTCAAGCTTACTTCTTGCTTGCTTGCTTGCTTGCCCAAATGAGAGCACAAGACCCCTATTTATAGTTGTTTAAGAGGGCTAGGAAGTGTGTAGAAGAGTTAATCCTAGCCATACATTACTAAGAAGTTTCTAGAAGAATAAATACTAGCCATACACTTGTATCTTCCTAGAAACTTCATGGTAGATATTTTGTAGGATGTTACTAGAAAGAAGTTCTAGAAAGTTGTTCTAGAATAATCTAAGTTGGTGAGGAATTATAATACTCCCCCTCATCACCAACTTTCATTTCTCTCAAGTCCAAGCTTCTTCTTAAGCTTCAAAAATGTCTCTGTCTTTAGTGGCTTGGTGAAGATGTCAGCGATTTGGTCTTCAGACTTGCAATATGACAGCATCACAGTCTTCTTTTTAACTTGATGTCGGATGAAATGATATCTTGTCTCTATGTGTTTGCTTCGTCCATGTGCTACCGGATGGCGGACGCCGGGGCCGCAATGTGCTGCATGTGCATCGCACCGCAGCGGCCATCGGGGAAAGTGGTGGCGTGGTACTGTGCTATTACCTCCTGAAGTCCGCTGGAGGTAGATCCAAAGGTCATGTTTGGTTCGAGGAGAGAGAGCACATTGGGAGATTTGGGGTTTGATGATGTCGGTTTTATACGGAGGAGACTCTAGTCGGTGGAGAGGAACCGAGCGAAGCG
>NC_033794.1:8260592-8283591 GCF_001876935.1 Asparagus officinalis | reverse complement strand
AAGATCATTTTTGGCATAATTTTTGCTTGTCTTGTGTAATTGGCTAAAATAGTGGCAGAATTGTCTCTCAGTTTTTTCAAGCCAAAAAAATAGCATTAAGACAGGTTCTTTTCTAATCTAACCCTTCAACGGAATGAAACAAACCAATTTAGAATAAAAGCGGGTTAGAATCAACGCCTTATTCAGGTTTAAAAGATTTGCCAAACTGACTCTCTTATCATAATCATCTTTATAGGAGTGCAGTGGTTCACACCATATATGTGAGAGCTAAAAGTTTTCGATCTAATCTCTCACTATCCATAAATAGTATATATAGATTTAAGATCAATAATTTTGCTAATGGATAATTTTTCTATTGAACTGGTATTTTAATTGTTTATAAGGACATTATTCAATAATTGTAATGATTTAAGATCGATAATGTCACATTTCATTTGGATACCATTTTCTGTGAGCAATTCCCGTCCTGGCCGGAAGAGAGTTTTCTATTACAATTCGTGTAATTCTAGTTGTTTTCCTTGTTATATAATTATATAAACTACTTGTTTAGGTTTCCAGCAAGTTGAGAATCTTATTTTCAACAAAAATGATATTAGTACTATTTATAAAGAGTGGGAATAGCGAAAGAGTTGGGAGTCTGAACTCCCTCAGATCACCTGCCTTAGCTTTAGAGGTGCAAATTAAGTAAAAGCTTAGAACCATACATTGGAAAATTCATATTTAAAATATTAGAAGAAAGTGGATGCTATGCGTATATGATACGGTAAATTTATAAGAGTAAATCTCTTGCAAACTCATCCTCATATCCGATGAGTTTATAAAAGTAAAAGCTTAGAACCATACATTACAATTCGTGAAAATATTCTAGTTGTTTTTCCCTCCTATTTTCAGAAATTAAGGTCGTGGTGTACGTATGCGATGATGTGACGATGCTCGTTGCTTTCTTTTCAAGTTACTGCTGTTTATGGTTCGCTTGGGGATTTTTGTGCATCTCATGTGATCCGACAACAAAATACGTCGGTGGTTTAAATCCTTTTAGCATTTGTTTCGTTTCTGTTGGTTTTGCAACTTGGCGCTTGTGTGCGCCCATTGGCAGTGCGTTTAGTATTTATATGCCTGCCGCCAAATTGCAAGGTATTGCCCCCCTTTTTCTTTTTTTGGAAAATAAGAGGAGACTAAAGTAGTAATAAAGTGCCACGTTGTTTTCTTAGAAGAACATATGGAAACATTTTGGGACACAACAAAATCATACCGAAATGAGAAAAGGGCGTTCCAAAAAAAAAAAGAGTATAAATAAAAGATATAGTTGATCTTTACGATGCATTCTTCACAAAAAAAAAAAAGGCATCTCCATTTCGATAACTCGGTATGTCCTTTGATCCTCCTATGTCGAGGCATCTGTAATAATGGTTCATTTCTCGAGTTTATGTAAAAATATCTTTTTTTTTTGTATATACTATTGTTATGTCCTAAACATTCGGATCCTATTTATTGCAAAATAAGTTATGAGACCCATTAAGTATAAATCGTTTAGCTTAAATTTCGACTTGTGTTCGAGGATACATGCATGATGGCCGGGAGACAAAAATAAAAAACGACAAAAAATTTAAATAAAAATAATATCCGATAATAACGTGTGATCCGGGCTGATCGTACTCGGAGTAGTTACGAAAATCCTACGAAATCCTCCTCCTTTTGGGGATTGGTGGCGCTGTCGTTTTGTCCTTCATCCATTGATTCACATCCTTTTCTTGGCCGCTAAGCAACTCGATTCAGCGCGGCTCGAGTCCCGAAAAGCGCAGAGAATCCATGTGCTCGGAGCGGCATGATTCAGGGTTTGTGTCGGAGAAGCGGACGAGGTTTTGGATCAGAATCTTTGGAATATCCCGTTTAATTTGCCTCCTTGCTTGGATCTTCTTCGGTAAGCAATGAGAGAATCTTTCACGTCGGGCTTTTTGGATTACGGATCCGATTCGGAATCTGGCTAAACCCGCGTGGTATCGAGACGGTTCAAAGGTTAGCGGACTACGCGTTCGATGAGGATCTCGTCTCAAGGATGATATTGTTACCGGTGGTCTTTCTAAGTTAATTAATTTGGATAAAAATATATAAATTAAGAAGCATATCTAAAAATGTTGTCATAATGATTTTCTCCCTTCCCTCGATCGACTTAAAATACCATGACATTTACCAAAATTCGTTCTTTCTCTTTCTCATTTTTATTTATGTATTTAAAATCTAATTAACAAATAATAAAAAAAAATCCAGAAATAAACATACGAATAATTATTTATATAAAAAATAGTCTGAAAAAATACTTTTAATTAAAATTTTATTAAATAATAAAAATTGTATTATACTTACCTAAAATTACTAGTGGACTATAAATCTATTCTTTTTATAGATGAGACTTATTATGAAAAAAGTGAGTTTTTTTCTAAACTATTTTCTAGGGGAAAGTGCTAAAATATTTGGGATGAAGCAAGAAAGAGAGAAAAGTCTCAGTATGGATTAAACATCATAAATTTGGAAGTAAAAGAGTGAGATAAAGAAGAGAGAAAACAATTGTGACAGTTAAAGGCATATCATTATGAATATTAATTTCCTTTAAAAAAAATTCCAAAGAAGATTCATATATAATTTTTACGACGTTCACTTTAAAAGATGCGTTAAGGATTCACCTAATTTTTATATGTGTTGAAACAATACAACATTCTCTTCTGTTGTTTATCGTGGGCTAGATTGTGCACCCACACATCACTTTATAATATTCTAGGGGCCAACTTTTAACAAAAACTGCTCAATTCTAGGGCCAACTTTTTCCCCCTCTCATAGAAACCACCTATTCCCGTAGAAACCACCTATAAAATAGCTCCGTGCTATAGAAACCATTTTAGATTTTCAATTTATATATAAATCAACTTGAAAGTATTTTTTTTATTATACTCGACCGCCCAAACTGACCTTTAAAGTCAAATTTTTTTTCAGCTTTGCTATGATAATTAGCTGTTAAACACTTAAGTACATTAAAGATGATCTTTAATTGGGGTTAGATAGGTTCACTCCCCCAAAAAAAAAAACATAACCGAAAAGCATGGTGAATTGCGAGCAGCAAGATTTCAGTTTTGCTATGATAATTCAGAGTCATCCACATTTTGGATATAGATTCAACATTTTCATCTCCCATAGATCCGACTATCATCCAATCCACAACCGAACCTTAAGAGACCCGTTCAGCAATCATTACAAGTAATAATGCTATTAGACTTCTGCAGCAAACTCAACAAAAGGGCATCCCTCACTCCACACGTGACGATGTTGATTTCAAGTTTAACAGAAGCTCAAAAAGCCACATTCGAACAGCTCCAAACTCGGAAATGAAAACAATATGCAACGTTATTAATTGGGCATTTTTGATATCCTTAAATTATGTAGCCAACCATGCAAGTTGAACTGCCTCAACGACCCACAATACTGTCGCCGCGAAATTTTATTACGAATATTCACGATCAGGAATTTATGTTCCAGTTTTGCCAGCTCACATTTAGCCGAGAATGATGTGTAGAATAATATAACAAGCAGAGATACCTACACACTGTAATACTGTATAGAGAAGTTACAATTAAAAAAAGGCTTACCCGCAGGAAAAACATTAACTCATAATATTATATTTGATACCAAAAATTAATTCAATGTACACATAAGAATGTTGCAGCATGTGAAATGGCATTTTACTGAACAAATCCATTAGGCTTAGCACCAGATTTTGTGGACTGCTTTTGTTGCTCAGTATCGTAGTGAGCAAAAGCCGCATCCAAAGCCTATATCAAAAGAATATAAGGATTCAATACTTGGAATTGAATATTTCAAGAACCAAAATCAAATCATCCATAGCTATAAAGGGATTAAAGTTGATCAGTTAGCATCGTCATCTGCAAGAGAGACTCTAGCAGAAGCACATTTAGGCATATAATTATTAACTCTTCATCCTCCCATTTCCTATAAAAAGAATCAACATCTAGAAAATAGAGGGAAAGACATTCTCCAACTCTAAGTATTGGTTTCTTGACTTGTACCCGCCTGACCAACTCTAGAACTCGACTTTTTGCTTGTAAGTTTATCCTTCTTATTTTGATGGCTAGATGCCTTTGGGTCTGAATCCCACATCAGATTAAGATTTACCTCAAGCGGAGAATTTATTGACCTCAAAATTGAAGAACCAGGGTGGCACATGAAAGAAGGGATCAAAAAGGATGAAGTAGAGGCATAATGGCTTTCGTTTAAGTGGTTAAGTTTTAGCATCAGTGAAGGATATCAGTTATTCCGTTACATAAAACTATTACCAGAACCAACAATGTGTTTCGAGCGTAAAAGACGGTATAAGATTACAGCTGCTTATTGCATAACAGCCTGACCTGCTCACTGATGGATTCAACCTGATACAGAATAAATTAATAGTATTTCACAATTACCACTAAATTCTAATCTTTAACTCTTGACGTCTAGCAATAGTAAGGATAGTGTCTTGGCAAGCAAAGGCCGTGCCTTGCAAAACTCCAACGACTTACGGCTCAAGATCAGGTTCTAGTGGTTCATTTCTCCTGATTTCCTCTTTTGAACTAGCGAGTTGCGACCGTCATTGGATGTGAAGTTAGAAGCATATGACCTATAATTTAGGTGGAGCCACCATTTGCAGCGTATATTATGATTTCAACATGATATATTCAATCATTCTATCTATGATGTTAGTGAGCATATTTAGGGGTTGAGGGAAATTTATTGCAACTGCCAGAAAATTTAAAGAAGACAAGTTACCTGGAGCATTGGCTGCACAAGGAGAGAGACCTGATGCCTGTAATCTGACTGCACTGATTCCTTTATTTTCTGAATTTTTCATATATTGAAGTTATAAAACACTTGCTCTAAAAATACTTCAAACATAAAAGCAATTACAATTTCTTAAGCTGAACTGGCCCATTTATAAACAAATAAGAAACTCCACGATGTGAAAATAAGCAGCTTAATAGAGATTTCTAGCATTTTCCATATTACCTATAAACGAGATGGTCAAGAAGAGGCACAAAAAATGTTGGTCAAGAAGAGGCACAAAAGGTTGGTCAAGAGGAGGCAATAACAGCTTTAGAAGATTTCCAGCATTTTTTATAGGCTAATGCTGCTGTTTTAGATATCAGTTCAAATTAGAAAAAAGATGGTGCCAATGAAATGAAACGTCAAAAAAATTCAGGCCTTCACCCATTCACTAGTATGCACAAATAAGAAACAAACTGTCACAAAGGAAGTGCAAATGATGACTAGTAAAGATAGCTTGCTACTGCCAGACTATCCCATAGTTGCAATAGATTTTGCTGTCATTCACCTATTAGAAAGAATAATTAATCAACTATAAGAAAAACTGCACAGGAGCATGCTGCATCTACCGATATAACTGATACATATGGTAGCACTGATTAGAATTTAAGAACTTCACATTAACATATTTGAATTTACTTATACATATTGTAAAATTTATACATATTGTAAAATTTATAATTTTATAAGCACAACACCAACAGTCGGCTCCAGAAACAAAGAAAAATCCTAGCTCTCATATAAAGCATGCAACAGATGCTTTATGTCAGCTGTAGCTTATGACACTCCAGATTTGCTGGAAGTTCAAATGTTCTTCTATAACATTAATCCCCAAAAAAATGATTCTTATTTGTAGAGTTTCATGGAATCACAGAAATCTGCTTGCCTATGGTCGACATACATAGTTAATTTTAGAATATCAAAAAATTAGTGTGATATGTAAATAAATATAAGATCGCTATAACTGGCAGGGCCAAGTAAAGGAATTTAGATCTGAACAGAACGGAGAACATGAATCTCAAAGGAATACCTGAAGCTTCAGATAGATCTGCGTCATGGCATCTTTCAGCTTTAAAACCTGGAGAAGATACAGGACCAAAGACCAAATTAAAGAAATTCAAAAAGACATACAATCCCAGAGCACTAAGTTAGTATGCGGCATAAATAATTGCAACGAAAGAATATAAAATTTAGACTTGGATGATGAAAAATGGCATAAATATAAAGCCTAAAAATACAATGACTCATATATGCGGGTTCAGATATTTCTAGAGCAAACATTACTCAACATGAATACAAAAATCCCATGTCAACTAGATGGTTACATCAAGAAAGAAAGCCAGTTACTCTTGAACAAAGAAGAACCCTAAAAGAATCTTGCACTGGCATTGTATCTCCCCATAAATTATAGTTTCGCACATAAATTAGTTTTCACTACATGCGTGCAATGTCCCACTAGATTTATTTGGAATTAATTTACTTGATGAGGCTTAATAAGAATAGTATTCTGTGTTTTGTTGCTTGTAGTTGATTCCTATGTGGCTCCCACTACAAGATAATCCAAAAGTTGATGTTTCTTATATGCTTTTGGATCTCCAGATTTAGTTGCAACAACACATTGGGGGTCAAACAGCATTGCCCAATCTGTGCTAAAAATGATCGCAGCTTGGATTACATCTATGAAATTGTATGAAAAGTTTCCTTTAACAATTTTAGAAGGGTTTCTTTTTTCAATTATGATTTTTTTAATCGCTCGCGTAGGATAAAATAAGATTGACCAATTAATATTTATAAGTGCTTATCTAATATAGTTGGAAGAGAAAGCTATCCAACAATGAATTGCTACTCTAACTAGTAACTATTCTAACTAGTAACTACTGTAATTGAAATTACATGATGACAAAAATGCATTGCTTCACCAACATGCTATGACCAGATACATCCTAAGATAAGTTGGAGGCAGATATTTTCAGAAAAGAGCGCATTGGCATTTCTTCTTTCTGTTATGCTGGTCCTGTGAGCAAAGAGAGATCCATATTTGGGAGAATTCAACAACTAGGAAGTGTCATAGACTCATATTGTACTTCCTTTTTTCTTCTTTAAGCAAAATTGAAACATCAACCCCACCCTTGCTCTCAATTAACCATAATAAAACATCATATGACACCTACTTGTTTGTCCTTTAGGCAAAATTTTGAAATCAATTCAACTTGCTCCAAATTTATGTTGAAAGTGTAATCCCATAAAATACATGCTCATTTAATACATGCACTAGGCTCAGGCGCTAGATGGATACTCGATGAGTAAATGAGGCATGCCAATATACTAGACTGGCTTGAAGACAGATATGTGATGAGCGCAAAGAAGATAAATATTGAATTCATATACCTTGAAAATATTTCATAATAACTGAGATATTATGCTCTTTGAACAAGTCTAACTTTACCCAAAAATGAACATTAGAAGATACACGTGTACAATTTTACTATTGCTTTATCATCATATGTTTATATCATAATTCTTTAGGATTCTCCATATTCACATAGCCTATCTATTAGCATTGTCTATCCCTTGTTATTCTCCATATAAGTGCACAGTAGCTCACTGTCAATAACAATGGAAAGTTCGAGAGACTAAAAAATAATAGTTCACTAATGTAAAGGTTAAAGAAAGCTTAAGATATTTCTTGATTATAATACAGTATGTTACCGAACTGCAGCCACATAATAGTGTATATAATAGAATAATTACCGTAGGCATAGGTTTGTACTGAAGCGCATAATAGAGTATGTACCAAAACAGAAGAAAAAATCATGTAAATATGCAATATGTCCGCCGCCCTATTCTAGTCATGAACAAAAATGATTAACAGTGATATTGTTAAAAAAGTTGCAAACACATAACATGATTGTAGGTAAGGGAAAAAGTGGCGATAAACATAAAGAGTTGAATCGATTGATGGATATTTGATCACATAATCTAAAAAAGAAAAGAGGGAAACTGAAGCATCCGCAATCATGGTCACCTCAATGAGTTCCTCCAGATATGAACATATGTTATCATTATTATAATTATGTACACTATTTCAACCGGCTGAAAAGAATGGCGGCATGAAACAACATACAACAAAGTAAAATAATGTCGTTGTCTTTCTAGAAAATGCAGCATGAAAAAATGCATGAACTAAATAAAATATTACCTTATGATACAGATATGTTGTTGTCATTGGATATGACGACCAGAAATGGCGAAGCAACTCCTGGATAGATGTCCAGTTCTGAGACAACCAAAAATGGCATATTATTAATATATCAAACTCAAAAGTATGAGAAGAGAGCAACTTTTTACATTAAAATGGACATTATTATTATATCCCATGTGAAATAGTTCAAGATTCATGCATGGCTTATATCATGCTTCCCATAAATTGATGAAGCCATATGCAAAGAAATCAGTTATATGATTTAGTTAATCCATAATCTTCTTTCCATTTTCATATTTGGCGACATAGAGATGTATAGATTTCTTCAGAATCTATGCCTTTAAAAAGGTAATCGATTTGGGAATCAACTTACGTGCAAGAGCTCCTCTTTTGTCCTGTTGGGCAGCGTATCAAGGACGCTCTCTTGTGGACTCTTCCCAAAATGAAATTTGGTACTTGAAATATGTTGATTCAATCCATTAAGAACCTAGCTCAGACCAGTGAGGTAATTAGGTTTTCCTGCTCAATGCAATTATAATAATTGATGAATATCTAACAAAATAGAAGTGAGAAGATATGAAATGGCAATAAGATGAGCATGGGCAACACTGATCATGAGAACAAACTTTATGTAAACTCAAACTTAGTTTCTGTCCTGTCACCATTTTGGTCTTATACTACAAAAAGACAGATAAACATTTAGCACGATGAATGCAACTCAAGTTGACGGAAAACAACTGCAATTAGATTCTCTCTTATCATAACTCATAAGACTAAAGTTAATCAATTAAGCAGATATATGCAGTAAGGAAGATGTCAGGGACATCATATATGTGACCAACCTACACAAAAAAAATTCCCTATTTTCGGTTCTCCTTATTCAAATCGACAATCTGCAAGTTCAACAATTTACTTTCCACCTGCATTTCTGAGCTGCTGAGCCAATGTCATATATATTAATTTTCTGCGTAAGGAGATTTTTAAAATAATTGCAAATGATTATCCATGTAAGTACCTATTACAATCTCCTGGAAAGCACTGTTTGATAGTACCAAAAAGTGGAAGATATCTTTACTCACAAATTAAAACAATCTTTGGAAGTTGCACACAGACGCCACCACTTTCTAGATTCCTATAATATTTATATTATACCATCAAGGTTGTTCAAAACACTCGGTTCCAAATTAACATGAAAAATATATTGAAGTTTCATTGGGTGCTTCAGGGTGTTGAAACATTGCCTAAGTTCCCAGGCAGGCACCTATGTTCTACCTGGACATTTTTTTTTAAACATAGCCGAAGACTACTCCAACGGCAGGCATAGGCCAGAGCTTTTGGCAAAGGCAGAGGCGAAGGAGACGAAGAAAGAAGGGAAGGGAGAGGAAGAAGGAAGAGCAAGCCGCTTGCATCTATGAAGACAAAAACGAATCCTTCACCTCCGCTTGTGATTGAAGCAATTGCCAGTGATTGTTTACACCACAAGCGGAGCTAAAAGAGAAAAGGAGAGTGAGAAGAAGAGGAAGGAGATGACAACTTGACAATTGAAAACAAAATTAAGTTAAATTTTTTTACTGAATATCAACTGAAGACAAAATTATCTTAGGGCATGTTTGGCAATGGAAAGTGAAAAATAGAGAAGGTACTTTCTCAAGAATGAAGTTTCTTATTACTTTCTATTTTGCAAAATCTTGTTTGGATGGTAGAAAGAAAAAGAAAAAGAAAAAAGCTCGAGGTGGCAACTTATGTGGCAGTAGCATTCTTCTTGTTCTGTCTGGTTTATCATGGAAAGTGAAACAGCAAGTGGACAAGCAAAACTAAAATAATACGTGAAAAATGTTTTTTATTCTCTCTCCTCTCTCTTAGTTTCCATTCACTTTCTTCAACTTTTTAAGAAAATGAAAAGGGCCAAAATGCTGTCATGGCCACCCTTCACTTTCCAACTGCCAAACTGGATAAAATTGGAAAGTTGTTGGTCCACATTCCACCTACTTTCCAGTTGCCAAACATGCCCATATTTTAAGTCATCAGTGGTCAGGAGGGTAGGAGCTTCATGAAGGATTAATGATGGCAGTCATCAAGGAAGCAAAGCAAAGGTCATTGAGTTACAATTTTAACTGCAAGTCAACTGAAGCCAAAACTATCTTATTTCAAGTAGTCAATGGTCAGGAGGGAAGCACCTTCATGGAGGAGGGAAGGAGGGAGGGTGGGAGGGACCCCCACCCCAGTCCAAACCAAGGTTATATCCTAAATAATAGTAGGTAACAGAATCCATTTCTATCAATAAGATGCTTAAGCAGGCCATGTATGCATTTTTATGTTGAGCAGCCTGCATAAGCGGCCTAAGCACATTTTTGCACCTCAATGATCAATGTGGTTGCATAAGAATAATTTATGTGGCCTTGGTTCACCTCAGCTCAGTCAGCCACTGAGGAAAGCATCCAGTCTGCTTTTCTAAAAAAACTAAAACAGATATCGTGCACTTGTGTCCTGCTAATCCGAACCTTTACTGTGCTTTTTATATCCAGAACAATCATCTTTGTATGCCGGCCAACTGACGCAAATGAAATATGAACACAAATACAATACTGTCAAATCAAGTAGAGTTGCTTTCACATAAGGTCTTGTCACGCATTGATTATAAATGATAGACGCTGTCTATAGTCTTGTAAGAAAAGCTTATATCATGTTGCTTCTGCTGCAAGACATGCTAAACTTAGAAGAAATTTGTTCGACAACTTAATGCCTGCAGGTTATCTTGTGACCTTCCATATGTCACTACAAGGCGCATCAAGGCCCAGGCAGGAGACCATGAAAGAAAGGAAAAAGAGAATGAAAACTAAATTTAAGCAACCAACTATTCATATATCCTTAAAACATGGCCAATATCTGACTTCCAGTCCTAGCTGCAACCTAAGTTTATGATCCAAATGCCAATTGAAGGGTTAGTAAGGTCACATTTTATAAGATGTAGGCTTTCTGCCCTAGTGCAATGAAGTTTGATACAGAACCTAAATCTCTTATCCAATGGTTAGTTGAATGGTTAATAAATCACTTCAACTAAGATATACTCATGCCTTAAATCTGACAAATGATATTGCCTATGAATCGGACTCTTGTATATGCCCCCAAATCAATCAAATCCTATTACAGACTTTCCACCTTATGGGAAAATGAAAATGGCACTAAGCAACAGCTATTTAATCGATCAAATAATTTAGAATGTTCTATCCCTACGAAGAAAGTTCTATCACCAATTGATTCATGCCTATGATAAAAACTACGTGATTATAACCAAGGGTTGTTTGTACATGCAGCCTCTACATTCTAGGAGTTGGCCACTCATTACTTCTCATCTTTTAATTATCAAGTAGATAGATCATGTAGTATAATGGTTAGCCACTAATCACCCCTTGACCTCTTTCATATAATGTACATTGTTAGAAGAGAGTATTAGTTTAGCATTTGTTTAGTCCCACATTGCCTGTGAGACTAACTTGTAACTAATTCATCTCTATAAATAATAAAGTATAGAGTGAGGGGGAAACTCTCCAAGAAACTCTTTTCTCTTCAAATTTCAACATGGTATCAGAGTCAGGTCCTTAACCCTAGTACTAATCCAAATTCCTAAACCTAACCCTAACTCTAACTCCCGCCGCCAGTTCATCCAGATCTGAGCCTTCGCTTCATCTTCAGATCCGAGTCTTCCTCGTCCTCGTCTTTCTCGTCCTCGTGCACGTCCTCATCCTCGTCCTCGAACAAATTGAAGAAATCGACATCAAGCGAACACGATCCTCTCGAGCTCGCTGAGAAAGCCAAGGGCGTCGTTGTCGTCGACCTCCATTCCCACCACCGACACGATCCCCTCGTCAATCCCCTTGTCGACCTCCTGATTGTACAGCGAAGATGACGACGATGGCTTCATCACTGCTGACCTCGTCTTCTTTTTTATTTTGATTTCCTTCGTCATCCGATCTAGATTTCCAAAAAAATTATTATTTTTATATTTATATACATATATTTATTTATTTAACCTTCGGGTTAAATAATAAACCTTCGGGTTCCATCTTAACCTTCGGGTTCCATCTTAACATTCAGGTTCAAAATTAAACCTTCAGGTTCTTAGACTTGTTCAGCCTACTGACTAATTCAAGAATTATTATCTTAAACTTGGATATGTCTTGATTGTTTTTATTTTGGAGTACAACTTGTGGAGGGTATTATCTTGAACTTTACTCGTCTGTTTCATGATGATCGGATCTGAGGAACTCAAGAATTCTGAGTTAGCGACTCAGATGAAAGTTTCGGAGATATTTTTTGGTAGAATCACTGATCGGAAACTTGATGGAATTAACTATTTCTAATGAAAGCGTGTTATTGAAATCTATGTAACAGGTCGAGGCAATACTGGCCATTTGTTAACGGACTCTCCTACTCCGACACTAAAATCTTGGACATTGGACAATAGTGTCCTCTTACATCAAATTCTTAATACTATGAAGCCTAAAATTCAGGATTTAGTTCTTCATTGTATGACAGTGAAGGAACTTTAATGTTTTTTACAAGATCTCTATGGGGGTAGCAGCAATATTAATCGGACATATGAAGTAATTCAAGAGCTGTTTCATAAGAAACAGGCTAGTAAACCTATGGATGATCATTATGATGAGTTTAACCGTCTGACTGAGAAACTTCGTTAGATTTTTTTATTACTGGAGATGTAAAACAAATACAGAACCAATGAAACAAACTTATGATACTCACCTACTTGGGTACCCTAGATTTCATTTACTCCTCTGCTCGACCACAAATCATGAGGAGCTCCGTCATTAGTTCTCTGACTAAGACTTATCATTTTCTGAAGAACGTTGTCCCTGCACAGGCACTTACATTCACTGTATGACTTTCTGAAGAACGTTGTCCATGCACAAGCACTTACATTCACTGCGGATCGCTCTGCGCTTGTCACTCAGAGTTGGCAGTCTTATGGACGAGGGGGTCACACCGGTGGTCCTAAAAGAGGTAGAGGAAACTTTGAAGGGAAAGATGTTATCACTCTGGTCATTCTGGGGGGTCGAGGTGGTCAACGAGGTGGCCGCGGAAGTCCATCTCAATGCGGACATACTCATAGCGATGACTCGGTGAAGACTTGTAACTATTGTCACCAGCCAGGACATCTCAAATATAATTGTTCTGAATTGGAAAATAAAAATGTCAATGGTGCTTACATGACCGCTCAGGATAACTTTACCTCGTCTGACAATGAAAGTCAACCACAGTCACTTCTCCATGATACGGAGCTGCAATGTTAATTTCAGCAATTTCAATTATTCCAGCAGTACCAGAGTTCACAAACATCGTCTTCCTTCTTATCCGTTACTCTCAAAAGTACATGTACCCTTTTATCTTTACTTACTTCGTCTTTGTCTCATACTTGGATTATAGATACAGGTGTCACTAATCATATGACTAGAAATTAATGTATCTTATCATCTTTCTCCCCTTCATCTAATTCAGTTACATTATGGTTCACGTATACCTGTTCAGGGTGCCGGCAACACCAATCCTACCCCTAGTCTTCCTCTTTCCTCCGTATTCTATCTTCCTAGCTTTTGCTATAATCTTTTATCTGTTAGTAAGATTACAAAATATCTAAACTGTACAGTGGTATTTTTTTCCTACACATTGTGTCTTTCAGGACATGGTCATGAGGAAAACGATTGGGACAGGACATGAGCAGCACGACCTTTATAAACTAGAATTAAGCGCCTAACATTTGGCTTGTATCAAAAACTTATCAATCCTACAATACCACTGTCAGTTAGGACATCCCTCTCTCTGTTCTCAAGCTTCTTAATCCCCAGTTCAAATCTCTTTTTTTATTAAAGTGTGAGTCGTGTCAACTTGACAAACATCATTGTGTGTCTTATCTAATCGAGTCAATAAGAAGGTTACTAAGCCATTTGATCTTATTCATTCTGATGTCTGGGGGCCATGCCTAATAACTTCTAAATTAGAATTCTGATACTTTGTCAGTTTTGTGGATGACCACTCTCGTGTTACTTAGATTTATCTTCTCAAGTTTAGGTGTGAAGTCTTTTCTACATTTAAACTCTTTTATTCTAAAATAGTCAATCAATTCAAGACTTTAATAAAAAAATTAATCTGATAATGCAAAGGAATATTTGGATGACAACTTCACTAGTTTCCTTGAACATGAAATCCTCCATCAGTCTTCTTGTGTTTACACTTATCAACAAAATGAAGTTGCTGAACGAAAGATAGACATCTTATTGATATTACTCGGACCTTGCTACTCCATCGTCGCGTTCCCAAAAAAATTTGGGGGGAAGCTATCTTAATAGCATGTTACTTGATTAATCGAATGCCCTCTTCTGTTTTGCAAGATAAAATTCATTTTAAAATTCTATACCCTAAGGATGATTTTTTTCCGCTTCCTCCAAAGATCTTTGGCTCTCTGTGCTTTGTTAATAATCACAGTCCAAATAAATAAAAGTTTGACTCCCGATCTATTAAAGATATTTTCTTGGCTACTCCCGAAAGCATAAAGGTTATAAGTGTTTCTGTCCGTCACTCAATCATCTTGTGTTATCTGTTGATGTAACATTCTTTGAAGATAAACCCAATCATTCTAGTTCTCCATCTATATTATCACTGGATGAGTATGACTATTTGATCCTGCAAGAGTCACTGGTTAACGGTGGTGGTTCATCCGTTGACAATATTATTTGCGCTATTGGCAAAAACTCAGTTTGGTTTAACGACCCAATTCAAGTTTATCATCGTCGCTCTACTCCTGCTCCTGTACCGACGTCAGTCTCAACACCACATCCTCCGTCCGAAGATTATGAATCAGTAAATGCAAATTTACCCCTTCTGCGGAAGATCTTCCTAATGCACTTCGAAAAGGAACACGAACTTTTACTCAACGTCCTATTTCTAACTTTGTCTTCTATGATCACCTCTCCTCTACTTTTCGATCTTTCGTTACGATCTTTCGTTACTTCCCTCCTCTCGACTCATATTTGGTTCCTAAGAATGTGTCAAAAGCCCTGTTTATTCCAGGTTGGAACCAAACGATGTAGGACGAATTGAGGGCCTTACTACAAAATGAGACTTGGGATTTGGTCCCACTTCCACCAGGAAAGCGGCTCGTCGGCTGCAAGTAGGTGTACACTGTCAAGTTAAATCCTGAGGGAACTTTAGCACGCCTAAAAGTCCGACTGGTTGCTAAAGGTTATTCACAAGTGTATGGCTTGGATTACATAGATACCTTCTCTCCAGTGGAAAAAATTACATCTGTTTGGATTTTTATTTCATTAGCAGTGACAAATCACTAACCACTTCATTAGTTAGACATCAAGAATGCATTCCTTAATGGTATTCTAGATGAGGAGGTTTACATGAAATAACCACTAGGTTTTATTGCTCATGGGGAGAATGCGAAGGTGTGTAGGCTGAAGAAATCACTTTATGGTCTGAAACGGTCTCCGAGAGCTTGTTTTGAATGTTTTACATCGATTATTCAGGAATTTGGGTTTTATCGTGCACAGAAAGATCACTTTGTCTTCTGGCGATTTCAGAATGGAAACAAATTTTGCTCGTTGTCTATGTGGATGACATTGTAATTACAGTGGATGATGCTTCTGGTATTGACAGCCTGAAGAAGTATTTACAGACATATTTTCAAACCAAAGATCTTGGTTCCCTAAAATACTTCCTAGGGATTGAAGTCGCAAAGTCAACGAAGGGTATTCTTCTGTCACAAAGGAAGTATGTCTTGGATATGCTCTCAGAAGCCAGGATAGGATACAGACGCAGTGATTCTCCAATGAATGTGAACTCAAAACTACTACCATACCAAGGAGCTTCTTAAGGATGTTGGGCAGTATACGAGATTGGTGGGGAAACTAAATTATCTGATGATGACCAGACCTGACATCACATTTACAATCAGTGTTGTGAGTCAGTTCTTGTCCGCACCAAGAACTACTCACTTGGATGCAGTAATGAGAATTTTGAGGTACTTGAAGAAGGCTCCAGGACGAGGAATTTTCTACTCAGATCAAGGACACACCAGAGTTACAGGCTTCTCTGATGTAGATTGGGCTAGATGTCCTTTTGATAGGATATCGACTACTGGATATTGTGTCTTTCTCGGAGAAAATCTGGTGTCATGGAAAAGTAAGAAGCAAAGTGTTGTGTCTCGATCCAGTGCAGAATCAGAATACAGAGTTATAGCAAATGTGACACTAGAGATAGTTTGAATCAGAGACTTATTGACAGAAATTGGTCTCCCTCCAGAATGTCCCATGAGTCTATATGGCGATAATAAAACAGCAATGTGTGAATTGCTGAGACTCCCGTGTTGAGAGAACCAAGCACATTGAATTCGACTGTCATGTAGTCCGCAATAAGCTCAAGGACAAAATCATCACGGCAAAACATGTACCGACAGTACATCAGTTGGCAAACATTCTTTCAAAACCACTTAGTCGAACACAGGTTGACTTTATTTGTGACAAGCTGGGCATGCATGAGATATATGCTCCAGCTTGAAGGGGAGTGTTAGAAGAGAGTATTAGTTTAGCATTGGTTTAGTCTCCCATTGCATGTGAGTCAATGTGGGACTAACTTATAACTAATCCATCTTTATAAATAATAAAGTATAGAGTGAGGGGAGAACTCTCCAAGAAACTCTTTTCTCTCCAAATTTCACTAATTACATCCCATTCCAGTAGGATGAATAATACAGAAAAAAAAATAATACCTGACTAGCTATCAACACACAGGGCATAACCAGGAGAGAGAATATAATTCCTATTCCTACCGTTCAGGAAAAAGTCACTGTATCAAATAGCTTGCAGGGAATATGCATTGAAAGAAATATCTCCCATTTGAATAATTTCAGAGAAAAGGAATATGCTACTTTTAACTTCAGAAAATCTACCTTCAGTGCTATTTCAGGTTGAACAACTGGATCATTCAACCCACGGAATTTCACCTCAGAGATTTGCTCTGCTAAATAAACATAGGCTTCCTCAGCGTTAAGACTGCAATCAGGTTTTATTCCAGCGCCACTGTCACCTAAAGCCTTTAGGGCATTTGCTAGTTGACAATCAAAGTACTCATGTGGATCCTGATGCAATAAGCAGGGCACCTTATGTGTTAGTTACAAAATTTCCAGCAAGTTCATGTAGATTGACAGAGACCAATTATCACCTTGATGCATAGTGGTGCATATGGAAGGTTTTGAGGGCCTTGAAGGTCCTCAATTTCAGTCATGCGAGAAACCCTTTCTAGGCGTTCCAAGTCTTCATTCTCATCTGATGTTTCATTGGACTCGGCTACAGATTATTTTAATAATCGAGATACAGAAGTGTTAGTCGAATTAGAGAAATATGATAAATACACATTTTGAACAGAAGACTTAAGAATATATGATCCTTGCTAACCTTGTCTGGACCTTGCAAGAGCTTCAGCAACAGTCCGTGTGTCTCCCAACTCCATGTCTAGACAATGAGACAAAAAACAAGGTGATGTTTTAATAATATGCATGGTTACTCTCTATGTCAAAAAACGCAGTAATAGTGAACGTGGAGGCACAAGGATAAATTAGCTGTCAACATATAGTGCAGTTACCCCCCCACCCCCACCCCCTCTTGCTAAGAAACTGAACATCCAGAAGTAAAATCAAGTAACAAACAATATGAATATGTAATAATTAAAAACACAAAATTCAAAGTTCAAAACCAACGATGGGTTTCGAACCAATAAAGCTTGCCGCATTATTGCAGATTTATCAGCAGTGATGTACACTTGACAAATGGCTGAAAACAATCAAACAATCCACGGTATACACAAAGTAATGAGACACTCATTCAGGGTGTACATTAAATGGTACAAAACATTCCCATTGCAAATAGCACCAGATATCCTTAAAAGCATGCTAAATTTGATTTCCCAAGATGCAGGAGACAGGAATAGAATAAGGGATGCATGAAAACTTAAACCTACCTAATGGCCTGCCTTCAAGGACAACAGCTGCATGCCGATTAAGATCCTGCGAGATCGACCTCTTTGATAGCTCATTGTCAGTATCGACAACTTCCTTGGTTCCATCACGCAAAATACCATGATCCTAAGATGCAGTCACAACAAAAAACCACAGAATTGATTTTTTTATACAGGAAATAAGCCACCTAAATGAAAACAAAATAAATGCTGCAAATAAAAGGAACATTATCCAATCTTACTTAGGAATGTGTTATCTTATGTATACATTAGTCCCACTGGTTTCTACCAAGCTTCAATTCCATCTCTGAAAGATGATAGATTTACCTACCTGCCAATGTGCCGCCAACATTTTACAACAGGCCTCTCCCGAACATAGTTAACTACGGTTTAAGCATTAAACTAGGTCGACCACTGGTTAAACCTGTTCAAGTCTTACTTGTGCTCCACCGCATTCTAAATATCAGCCAATGTCAGAATTGAGAGCTGGACAGCAGCAGACACATGTATTTTATCACTGTTTTGGCTATATTAATAGCAAGGTGCCAAGGTAAGTGTGTATTAAGCATGATTTTTGCAGTAGGTATTGACTTGCTAAGATTGCATCTAGGGAATTTAGGATGTATATATCCACTAACTGCTATAACATCCTCCATTTACCAAATGCCCCGAACATCCGCCACAGGACATGGTATTTGTCATTCCGCCATAAGCTAATATAAGATATTTACAACATCTTGCTACGAGGTAACCCCATTTTGATGGAGGGTCTTATGATAGTGAAGATTGATTTTTAATCTACCTAACACGTAAGTTATTGCAGCCATTTGTCTCAGTGCATTACTGTGCATAGAACCTTAACAAGTAAAAAGGGTCATCTTCTCCATGCAATCACATAAAAAAGTTCAAATGTTTCAAATGAGAACTCTTGCAAGGACTAATGTCCATGTGCACATGCAAGCAACTAGAAGGACGTGGAAGGACATCTTAAGATCATTATAGCATATAAGGGAAAACAGCACTAGCAAGTAGAACAGCACATATACATCAGGTATAGCTAAACATGAAAATTTTGTAAACTTGCAGCATTTCCTGCATCTTCATGCATGCCTCTAATTAGTATTTCAATAAGAAATTTACTCATAGAACCATTTTAAGACAATTTGGAGTCTCCATGCATAATCTGTGAGCTTAGATATTGAAACCCATAACCATATCTAAAACAATAACAAGATGCTCTTTAAACGAATATATAGTAAATCATTCATTCCAAACTTGCACAAAAGCGAAAAAACATCAACCTCCAATAGTACCAACCAAAATCTGAGGACAGGCTACATATATGAGCTCACCACATTATAATCCAACCCAAAAAAAACATGTAGCACAGGTAAGAAAAATAAAGATAAAGCATCACTTACTGGAAGATGCAGGTAGTCATCCCCAAGATCAGCTTCCATGTCTAATGTCGGATCCACACGTCTCATCTGACCCAAGAGATCTATGTCAAACATAAGTATGTCTACAGAAATAGAAATATAACACCTTCAAAGTTCAAACAACATAAAACATTGGGGAAGCTGAGCCGTCACACCAGATTGTACGAGGAATATATATACAAATAAAAAGCTGGTCTGTGAAGTACCTTTCGGCGAGCTTCATTGGCCAATATATCATCCTGCTTCAAAAATATTGCAAGATCCTCATCTTCAGCTGCCTCTGCAGCAACTGTTGCAGAATTCTTGGACCATTGCAAATATTCTGCTCGACAGTATTTTGTCCAAAAATCTTTTTCCGACATCTGGAAGTTCATGAACATAAGGCTAAAATGTGAACTACTCAAAAGTTAAATGTGAAATACTCAAAAGCTAAAACGTGAACTGCATAAGATTCTGAGTCCAAGATCCTTGACCACAGTAATCAGCTTTAGTAAGCTACCAGATGTCACAGAAACTTTACAAAGTTGTTAGCTATTGCCTTAGAAGATATATCTTCTCACCTTTCTTGGCACATAATTCAAAAATGCACGAAGAACAGCCGGTTTTTCAACAAAAATCTGAAAAGGAACAAAAAGGCAACATGATGATAAAGGAATTGCCATTTACAACAAATCATTCTAAGAAAAATACTAAACATGTAACCAGAGCTCACTGAATGCATTGCATAATACGCTGGTAAACTTGGTTTGGTTTAGTTATGCATGTGATTCAGTCAGTTGAGCGTGGCGCACATAGTTGTGCACTATGCTATCCTGATTCTGACAACAGCAACAAAACCAGCAGATATAGAAGCATGCTTATAGTTTAGTACACTAGGATCAAAACTTATGCTAATTATCAATATGATCCATTCTAAAGCATTGCTTTCCATTAAGATTCAATCCTCAACTTTGCCCACAAAAATTATATGGGTTGGTGTATTAAGTCTTTTGTGCAGTAAATTTACCACATACTAGTGAAACTAAAAACTCTGATAGCTGTTAAGTGTTAAAACGGTAAAGTATTACCTGATGGATAATCTCTGGGGTCAAGCTAAACATAACTTTATTCGCCTGCAACAGAAAGAGAGCATGAAAAACTCATACATGCAAAATTTATCTATACAAAAGAAATATAAAAGATGGACACTGCATGTTCCAATGAAAAAAGTTCTCAAAAATTAATAATAGGACACAGAATAAGTAAAGGTGCAAGAAGAAAGGGAGATATTGTACCCGACCATCAGCTGATGGCCTGACATCTGCAAGCATGGCACTTTTGAGCCCCGTCCGTTGCTTTAATGTTCTACGACCGTCATTACCAAGTAAATTCTGCATCCAGAGCAAAGAAGAAATTTTTAATGCCATGTATAAAAAAGGTAAAGAATAAACAGCCTCCTCTCAAAAAAAAATCAGATGTACTAACTCAGAAAGTCCCTACGACGTCAAACAAACGCGGACACAAGTCCGTTGCGCCAATACCCCCCACACCGTATCCCAAGAAGAAGAGGTGGAAAACATTTCAGGCTAGTACCTGTCCTGGCGCCAGAACTCTGATTCAGTCAAAACACCGCCAATGACAAATTCCTTATGCAGTTTCTGCAATTCACTGTCAAATGTATCTATAAGTGACTTTAAATAATAAAATCAAAATAGTTCAATTTATTTAAAGAGAATTAGATAAACTGGAGGATTGATGATGTCCGCTACTTCAAATGAAATGAGAGCACAGATGAAAACTACGAGACATCCATAACACAAACAAAGAAGCGTGGGCATATATATAGGTAAGGATGTGACCAACGGGTGGAAAATTTTTGGCGATTGTCCTATGTATATAAAGTATTGAGAGGTTCAGTCAAATTAATCCATGACCCTTCGGAACATGATACAACAGCATCATCGTGCCTTCATTGATAAAATTTTATTAAAAACTAAAAAAGGCTAGAAAAATGAGCATGCATGGTACAAGATAAACGAAGAGGAAGAGATGTTCCTCATGCTACACAAGTTTAGTACCCACAGATCAACTGGTTGGCAACCAGTGGCAAGCGTTGAATAACTTAATCAATAGATATACCTATCATCTCGCAACAGTTTCATCCGACGCTCCATCTCCGAGGCACTAAGCTGTTCTGCATGAACTGTAGCATTGGACTTTTCGGGTACTGCTTGGTCTTTTGTAGAGGATGCAACAGACTGAAACTTTCCAAGTACTTTTCCTGTTAAAGGAACAACAGGCAGTATGCATCAACTTTGCTAGTGTGAAGCCAATGGAGATTGACATGATATATATGCACATCTGTCTATGAATCATAAGGACACTGATTATAGACACAAAGCAATTTTGGATATATTAGATATCCATTACACCCTAACTCCCAGCATGTTAAGTATTATATCTGATACGTTCGTGGTTAAAATTATTTTTAAAAATCTGAAAATTTTAAAGTCTCGACATTATCTTAGAAGAGTACAAAAAATGAAAATCAACTCAAATGTAAATGCTGTCAGGAAACTGTCTTCCTAGAGAAGTTTGCTTCGTATGAATTTGCAAAGTTTAGAGTAAAGATGTACATAGTCAAGCAAATCAATAGATTATTTCATCTAAATATAGATATCCAAGCATCATCACAATGAAGAATACTCCCAACTTTAAAGAAAAAAAGTTAACAAATGTCAACAAAAGCAATCATGGTCTGAAATCAATTCTTACCAACAAAATCTCGGCAAGCATTGCGGTCCGGAAAATTATCAAACTCAAAAATGTAACCTCCACCCTGAAACAGGAATTAACTTATGTTAGTAAGCTTCATGCAATTTTGTAAGATAACTAAACAATACAAGCTAGAGTAAGGGGAAAGCTATAGATACGCATGAATCGATTCATTTACCTTCTCAGAATCCAGTGTAAGATTCAACAATGCTTGTTTAGACCCATCTTTACTAAACTTGTGACCTGAAATAATATGAGATTAAAAATCTCAAGCTGTATGCTTTTAAACTATAAAAGTTTTGAAAATTGACAATTTCATATCAAGAATAGTCCTGAGTACCTTTAATGTTCTTAAACCCCACATTAAGCTTTGACGCTGAAGACCTAGGATCATTAGGAACAAAAACAAATTTCTCCTCGTTCTGCAAATCAAAATAAAAATAGGTCGTTTGAAAATTACTAAAATTAAACAAAAAGGAGAGGCTAGGGTTTACCATTTTGAGAACTCCAGGGACCCCAGGGTCTTTGACGCTGGTCTTGTACTTAACCTTCATGGTGATCGCCGCCATTGCTCGATTCGAGATCGAGATCTTCGATTAAACCTATTCAAGGGATCAAGCACTTGAATTAAAGCACGATTTCAAATTAAACGAAAAAATCACGTAATTACCTGATTAAAGAAACGAATTGATAATCGGAGGCG
>NC_033794.1:8197488-8260580 GCF_001876935.1 Asparagus officinalis | reverse complement strand
CGAATGAGGCAAGGGAAGGAGTGATCGACTCGAGAGAGCGTTTTAGGGCTGATTAACGGGTGGACCCGACATTACAAGGTCCAGACCTTGAATTGGATTTGCAAATCTGAGACGGTCGTGGGCCGGTACTTTTAAATGGCCTTGTGGTTTTAACGGGTCGCATTAACTTTAAGCATTTGGGTAGCGTAGATTTTAAGCACTAGGTTGCCGAATCGTTTATGCATGTCGATATTTTTATACGCTGTATGTAAACGTGTTAAATACATGGCTTTTTACTTAGCTTTTTACTTATGAAATAAATTAATTAGAAAAGTACCCAACTTAATTTATATGAGATTTAATATAGTTTATTGCTTGTTGGCATGTTTGTCATGGGAAAGTAGAAAGTGAAAAAAGAGAGAGTACTTTTTTCACGTTCCCAATAAAGATACTTTCTTATTACTTTCTGTTTTATGAAATCTTGTTTACATGTTAGAAAGTAAAAGGAGAAAAAGTTGAGTTCGTAACTTAATTTATTCTTGTTCTGTTTGGTTGTTTCAGAAAGTAACAATATAAAGTGGACAAATAAAACGAAAATTATATGTAAAAAAGTCTAAAAATATTAAAAATATATTTTCTCTCTACTCTCTCTTTACTTTCCATCCATTTTCTTCATTTTTTTGGAGAAATTGAAATGATGATGTGGCACCCTTTACTTTTCAATCACTTTCTATTCATTTGCAAAATGCTAAACGGGATAAAAATGAAGGTGAAGCCACTTTCTAATTTTCTGTGCACTTTCCATTTCTTCCCTATTGCCAAACATGCCCATGAAACCTTGATTATTAACCAGCAAGAAATGTGTCCAAAATCATTAAAAATAGATGCATATCCATAATATAACTATGAGCGGCAAACTTTGTTCATTAGTATACATTTACAGTCCTCAAATTTCAATAATCTATACCATTAATAAAACTGTTCCAAATGTAGTTACCACCATACCTTTGTAAAAAAAATTATTCTTATCTTTCATTCAAGGCAAATGATAAACATCAATTAACCTTTTAAAAGCACGAGTTTAGGAAAAACTTTTCATGGTCATATTACCCTTCACTATTTTGGATATTTTATTTAAATCTTAATCCTTTTTTAAATTTTAATCATATCTTATCTAATACCACGTAAACTATCCATAGCTTAACAATTTAAAAAATTATTTTAAATATTTTATTTAAATCCTAATCTATCAAATTGCTAATTATGTCTTATATTAATTCCATATTAACTACCTATAACTCAACAATTTAGAAAAAAATAAGATAAAGAAATTATATGTGTATAACATATTATAATACATGAAGTATTATAAAAAAAACCAAAAGTTTCTTAATGGTCAGTATTACCCTTCACTATTTTGGATATTTTATTTAAATCTTAATCTTTTTTTTAATTTTAATCATATCTTATCTAATACCACGTAAACTATCTATAGCTCAACAATTTTAAAAATTATTTTAAATATTTTATTTAAATCCTAATCTATCCAAATGCTAATTATGTCTTATATTAATTCCATATTAACTACCTATAACTCAATAATTTATAAAAAATAAGATAAAGAAATTATACGTGTATAACATATTATAATACATGAAGTATTATAAAAAAACCCAAAAGTTTCAAAAATTGCATATAATAGCCTTAAAAGTTTAAAATCACACAAAACATCTTGACTTTTTTTAAACTTAAAAACAAACATGAAATCTAAAATTTTAAAATTTATAATTAACACCCTCGATATTTTAGAAATTATAGAAACAACCTCAAAATTTTAAATTACATAAAAACACCCTAAACTTCAGAGATTTCAAAACTTAGCAACAACATAGATGGATTCCAAGGATTACCATTAAGCACTTAAAATTTTAAAATTTATAAAAAATAAGCTCAAAGTTATAAAAATTACAAAAACTCTCTCAAAGGTAAAAAAATTACCAAAAATCCTGAAACTTTAAACCTTATAACCGGTACACATCAAATTTAAAAATTATGAGTAGATTATTGAAATTTTAAATTTTTAAAAAATAACCCAAAATTTTAGTAATTGTAAAAATACATTTAAATTTTTATAGTTACAAGAAATATTCTAACATTTAAAAACTTACCACCAACACATGAAACATGAAATATAAGCACAACTTATAATTTAAATTTTTTATAAAATACTATCAAAGTTCAAAAATTATAAAACACACCCTCAAAAGTTTAAAATCACAAAAAAGGCTGAAATTTGGCAAAGAAAAGAGGAAATATTTGATATTATAACATTAAGATATATAAATTTAACTTTTAATTTATCATCACTTTTCAACATCTAAAAGTAATCTAAGTTGAAGCTGGTAAAAAATAGCAATTACCGTTGATTAAAACTATACAGTTAAGGAGTAAGAATTTTAAAATATATGATAGATTAAAATTAACATTATTGTGTAAATTCAATGAACCGCATATAATTTTAATAATAACATTCATTGATATAAGTAAAATTAATAAAAGACTATAATGTAATAAGTTAGCATTAACTGGTTATAATGTATAAACATTTTTCTCTCTAATGTTGATAATATTTATAGGGTAAAAAATATAATGAGTTATGTATGGAGAAACTATGAGAAAGTTTGGAGATATCATTTAAAAGAACTAAATTGTTTTCATTTCAAATGGATAAGTGAATGAAATAAACTCAAAATTTAGAAACTTTCATGAATCACCTGAATTGACATTGATAAAAGGCAAATTTGACAAAGAAGGACCGACCGAGTTCCCCTTGAAGAACATATTGAACAATTTTGTCCTAATTAAAAAAGCATTCTTCATGAAACATATAAGAAAAATTAGTAAGTATTTATAAATTTTCATATTTTTTTCTTGAAATACTAAAGGAATCATAAACTTAATATAAAATTACATATAAATAATATTGCAATAGAAACTAAAGTGAAGCCAATGATCAACTATATTGCGAGATATAATAAGTTAGATAAGATGAGGAAAATCACTATAATTAACAAAACATATGCACATGATACTTAGTTACATTAGCGTAAGTAAAAACAGTTAAAATTGATATTTTTTTCTATATAGTGGCATAACTCTGCAAATAACCTTATTTGGGGATATGACTACCAACGAAGGATCAAATTTTAGGGACACGATCAAAGATAGGCATGTAATAGTACTGTCAGATTTCAAGATCTTTGTAGGCGTTAAAATTTGCCTATAGATTATCATACATAGCTCAAGATGAAGAGAATACAATAAACGCCATTACCTGAGTTATAAAGGATCATCCAAAACCAAAGATCAACTAAGGAATGTACAAGAAGCGCATCACACAAGTTTCAAGGCACAGAACATGTCTCAAAAACTATGAGAAAACTCATAGTTTCCGAGACAGTTGTGGCTATCTCGGAAGCTATGAAGGCAAATCATAGTTTTCGAGATAATTGCGACTGTCTCGGAAACTAGAGTGGACTTGGCGACGGTTTTTTTGAGTTTTTGTGCGATCCACGTGGCTTCATAACTGTTGGGGATCATCTATAAACGCGGGGGAGCCGTTACAAGTGAAAATCACGCCCATAACTCTGACGTCAGCAAACTGATATAATTATATATTTCAATGTGGCGGAGTTTCTGCTTCATGGCTGAAGCGTATCATCCAAAGCCAAAGATCAACTAAGGAATGCACAAGAAGCGCATCACACAAGTTTTAAGGCACAGAACATGTCTCAGAAACTATGAGAAAACTCATAGTTTCCGAGACAGTTGTGGCTATCTCGGAAGCTATGAAGGCAAATCATAGTTTTCGAGATACTTGTGACGACTGTCTCGGAAACTAGAGTGGACTTGGCGACGGTTTTCTCGAGTTTTTGTGCGATCCACGTGGCTTCATAACTGTTGGGGATCATCCATAAACGCGGGGGAGCCATTACAAGCGAAAATCACGCCTATAACTCTGATGTCAGCAAACTGATATAATTATATATTTCAATGTGGCAGAGTTTTTGCTTCATGGCTGAAGCATGGACTCAGAGACGTTTTCTCCATAAATCTGCTTAAAGTTTCTGCTTCATGGCCAAAAACACGGACTCAGACAGAGATGTTTTCTCTCTAAATCTGCTTAAATTTGTGGCTTATAGAAACTGAACACGTGTTGCTCTGATTTTGTGCACGGTCGAGCGTAGAAATGAGTACTCTAGAATAGAGATGTCAAATGGATGGTTTTGGTTGGGTCTTGGTTGGGTCATAAATGGGTGGACACATTTATGACCACTTGATCATTTATGATTCATTTAACATTTGCTAAATGAGTCACTTCTCAACCACCCATTTACTAAATGGGTGGTTCATGGGTGACCCAATAATCCATTTAGTTATAATTATAATGTTTCTGTATATATGTAAGTTTTAGGGATCTACTTGCAAACTTTCAGGGGTTTTGACAAACTTTCAGGGGGGTTTTCTGTAAACTTTTAGGGGTTTTCTGCAAACTTCCAGTAGTTTTTTTTGAACTTTTAGGGGTTTTTTTGCAAACTTTTAGGGGTTTTTTGCAAACTTTCTGGGGGCTTTTTGTGAACTTTCTGGGAGGTTTCTGCAAACTTTTAGGAGATTTTCTGCAAACTTTTAGGGGATTTTCTGTAAACTTTTAGGGGGTTTTCTACAAACTTTTAGGGGTTTTTTTGTAAACTTTTAGGGGGTTTTCTACAAACTTTCGGGGGTTTTATGTAAACTTTCAGGGGTTTTTTTTATAAATTTTTAGGGGGGTTTCTGCAAACTTTCTGGGGGGTTTCTGCAAACTTTCAGGGGGGTTTCTGTAAACTTTTAGAGGGTTTTCTATAAACTTTCAGGGGGTTTTTTGTAAACTTTTAGGGTTTTTTTTTGCAAATTTTAGGGGGTTTTCTACAAACTTTTAGGGGTTTTATGTAAACTTTCAGGGGGGGTTTTGTAAATTTTTAGGGGGGTTTCTGTAAACTTTTAGGGTTTTTTCTGTAAACTTTCAGGGAGTTTTCTACAAACTTTCAGGGGTTTTATGTAAACTTTCAGGGGTTTTCTTTAACATTTCTTTCTCAATTGAATTGACTACTTGGAAAAATTAGGACAGAATTGTTAGCAAAAGAAGCAAATGATGACAGGGCTGAGCAAAAGAAGAGATGGACTCGTAACAAATCTAGTCTACTGCCTGCTCGGTTATTTAAAAAAAGCCTTTACTTTGGTCATGTGTCAAAATTTTCAAAACACCGGAGTACCCTCAACATTTAATTCAGTTCTTCTTCATCTTAGGATCAAATTAGGACAGAGCAAAGAAATGACAAAATATCTTCAGAAAACCCCACCTTGCACGGTTTACAAAAACACATTACCTAACAGCTCTATTTGATAAAAACATCCTAACTAAATTTGGCTCTAAAAACCCACGCACCACACATTCCATAAAAAAATCCAAAACTAAATCTTTTTACCGTCTAAATTTGTCAACAAAATATGGTAAAAATATCACGTCCCACCCTGAGGATCTTAAAAATTCTGCACCTCCTTAGCCTTGCGTGAACTGCTTTGAGAGAGATTGTGTTTTTCTTTTCTTTGTTCAAAATCCAAGAGCTATGAGCGTAAATGTTCATTTCTTCATATTTGTTGTTGGTTAAAGTCTATTAATTTTTCCATGTTTGTTCTTAATTACAGAGTGTCCCCAAGTAATTCTCCTTGAAATTTTTTTATCACACCGGATAACAATACACGCTCTCTTTCTCTCCTGTTTCTCGCGCAATAGACGCAAGTTTTGCAAATTATACTTGGTCGCACATGCATATATCTCCTACCGACGAAGAATTGTGAGCGCCTACTTTTTATATTTATATATCATTGAGGGTGTTTTTTGCAATTTTTAAAAGTTTGTGGGTGTTACTTACAAATTTGATATTTATAGGAGACTACCGAAATTTTTTAGACTTCATGTGTCATTTGCAAGTTTAGAAAATTCTAAGATTGTTTTGTAGTTTTGAACTCTTGAGGGTGCTTTTTATAATTTTTAAACTTTGAGGGTGTTTTTGTAAATTATAAATTTACAGGGGCTGCTAGTAACTTTTGGATTTCATGTGTCATTTGTAGGTTTTGAAATTTTAGGATGGTTTTGTAATTCTAAACTATGGAGGGTGTTTTTCTAAAAATTTAAAACTTTAAGGGTGTTAATTGTAAATTTTAAATTTATAGGGGACTATTAAAATTTTTTAGATTTCATATGTCATTTGCAAGTTTAGAAAACTCTAAGATTGGTTGGTAATTTTGAAGTCTTTAGTGTGTTTTTCTCATTTTCTACAACTTTTAAGGGTATTTTTTGCAAATTATAACATTCCAGGGGCTGTTGGTAATTTTTGAATTTCATGTGTCATCTGTGAGGTTAGAAAATTTTGATAAATTTTTTATAATTTTTAACTCTTGAAGGCGTTTTTATAATTTTTTAAACTTTGAGGGTGTTTTTTGCAAATCTCAAAATTTTAAGGGGTTGTTAGTCATTTTAAGTGTTTTCTATAATGTTTAACTTTTAAAAATAAGTTTTGTAATTGTTGAAGCATTGAGGATGTTTTTAAAACAATATTCATCTAAGCGGGTAAATGGATGGGTAATAACCCGCCCATTAATGACTCATTTATCTTTAATAGAAACTATATCCACCCATTTATGGCCTATTTAACTAAATGTGTGGATTTGGATGATTCATTTGGCGGGTGGGTATGGGTGGACAATTGGTTTTGGGTCTATTTTACCATCCCTAATCGAGAGACATTCCATAGCTAGATTTTAACTTCGAATCTGTGTTATTCTTAGTTAATAACCAATTGATAAGCTTCTTAAACTCATACAAGAAACGTCATATTTATGCAGGAACTTGGATTTGATTATCTTAGAAGCAGAGAGCAACTTGTCATGAGGTTACAAACAAACTGAAATATTTAAACAGTTGTTCCCTTCTTTATTTTCTTTCACCTTTTCCCTCTTTCCATTGTGTTTCTTTTTTTTTTCCTTCATGGATTACAAGCAAACTCGAATATTTAAACATGCCTTTGAGTGTTGACTTGGAAATAGAAATGGATGTAACTATTTTGCAATGGGAGAAATTCTTTGTTTATCATAATATGCAACTTATTTGGAGTATAATTTGATGTTTGGTTTCTTTGTTGATGTGAATGAGAGCAAATTTTTTTTGGATGTTTTGGGTTCAATGTAGGCTTGTAGTTGACAAAAAAGATATTACTTTTGACGATGTAAATTAGTGTCGACAAAAGTATACTTTTTACCGACGCATAATTATGCGTTGCCAAAAATTATACTTTTAGCAACACTATCTTGCGTCGCCAAAGATATAGTTCTTAGCGACACTTCATTCTGCGTCGCTAAAAGATACACTTTTGCCGACGCTAACTTGTGTCGCCAAAAGTATAATTTTTAGCGACGAACAGTTTTGCGTCGCTAACAGCTATACTTTTGCCGGCGCATTGGCTTTTGCCGACGCTGCATGCGTCGTCAAAAGTACAAGATTTGCCGACGCACTCTTGCATATGAAAAAATTATGCATACTTTTACCGACGTAAAATATTATGTGTCGCTAAAAGATATACTTTTCCCGACGCATGAAGCGTCGCCAAAAGTATTGACTTTTAACGAAATAGTGTGTTTGCATCGCCAAATATTTTTCTTGACGTACTTTTGGTAACGCGTTAATGACGCTGTATTTTACGTCGAGAAAGATTTTTCCCGACGTTTTTTAACTTCTGCCGGCATTTTTAGTCCCATATTGGTTGTGAGAACACACATCACCCTCCTCTACTTGTATAAATATATGTGCATACTTAATATTCAACTTAAGGAAAATTTACCCAAGACTCTCTCTCTCTCTCTTACTTTAACACTTGCCTTGCAAGTTCTCTTCAATATTTGATCAAGAGAATTCAACCGTGTTCCACGAGTTTAAGCATTCGGATCGTCAATGGGATACAAGAATCTGAACTCCTATCGACACCAAGAAGAACTCAGGTTAAATAAAGGGAATGGTCTCTGTCGATCCCTTCTCTCTTTTGTAACTCGGGAAACCGATAGAGAAGATTGTAATTTTTTTTTTCTAAGCCAGTTAGAAAGAGATTTACATTGAGAGAATTATAATTCATTCTTTTCTAAGTCTGTTAGAGAGAATAATACAAATTCAATTATCCATTTTCTTCTCTCAATTTTTCCACTAAACAGTACTCTCTTGTGGTGGTTTAAAGTAGGGATTATCCTAATCATATTCTTAAAAATTCTCATTCACAACTAAAACATGGCATGAGTGTCTCTTACTTTAGAGTAAATAAACTCATGTTTTTTTGTTAAAGATATAGATCCTTTTGATCAATAATGGACTCAACTTATTAGAGCATCCTTCTTTCAAAAAGAAATGGAGGAAATTAGAAAGCAATTTAAAGAACATATTATATATAGTTTTAAACTAGCTCTAACTGCCAATTACATTCTCGAGCTTCCCTTTGGAATCTCCGAAGAGAACATGTTCACAATTGGTTGTGACTGTAATGGAGTCATGTTTGCATTATCGAGGTTATCAAAGGAAATATATACTTATCAAAAAAAGGAAACACGTACTTAATTACATACTTGGACAAGGATGGTATATCATGGATTGTAAGTAATAAAAGAAGATAAGTCACAGTGATCAATATCACTATAGGGTGAGACGGTGAGTTAGGGTTAAAAGAGTTGGAACAATAAACATTTACAATACCATGTTGTTCCAATTCATGCATGGTGTTGAATTTGAGTGTTGTTCTAACATCCTCAAATTTGACTTATTTTATTGTTGCGATAACCTTTTGGTGTTGCATTAACATCTAATTTAAACAAGACTTATAAACTTTCGATGTAGTTGGAACAACATGAAGTTTTAATTACACCAAACCAAACACCCCCTTAAATTTAGTCTTATATAAGCAAAAGCAAATGCAATGTGCCTTCACCTAGACCTGTCCATCCGGGCTGGCCCGGCTGGAAATCCGGGCCTGGGCCGGGCAAAACCGGAGCGTGGACCCGGACCCGGGTACCCCGGGCCGGGCTCCGGGCCCGACCGGTTTTTTTTTTAAAAATTTAAAAAACAATAAAGCATAAAATATACATAAAAATTATAAAAAATGACATAACTTTTTTTAATTAATTGAAATGACATAAATTACAAGTATAAAATTTATAAAAATAAAAGATGATAAAAATAAATTTTTTATTAATAATCATGTCATTCATATATTATACATAAACAAATTGTAAGTACTTATAGAAATTACATAAACAAATTGTATTATACATAAACATATATATAAAAAATATCAATTATATATATATATATATATATATATATATAGAGAGAGAGAGAGAGAGAGAGAGAGAGAGAGATAGATAGATAGATTAATGGGTATCCTTGTCATAGGAGGAGATTTCCTCCTTGACGCCTCTAAAAACACATGATTGAGCGACATTGTGGATGATCCGCTCCGTTAAACTTGATCTACATATTCTAAAACCCCAACACACCAAGTTTGGGGTGAACCCGTCGTCGTTTGACCCTTCATCCACTCGTATCAATTTTAACGGTTTTGAATGAATAGAACTTTTCACATGGCTCGATGGAGGGTCAAACAACGACGGATTCACCCCCAAACTTGGTGTGTTGGGGTTTTAGAATATGTAGATCAAGTTCAACGGAGCGGATCATCCACAATGTCGCTCAATCATGTGATTTTAGAGGCGTCATAGGAGGAAATCCCCTCCCATGACAAGGATACGCATTAATCTCATATATATATATATATATATATATATATATATATATATAGAGAGAGAGAGAGAGAGAGATATATATTAATGGGTATCCTTGTCATAGGAGGGGATTTCCTCCTTGACGCCTCTAAAATCACATGATTGAGCAACATTGTGGATGATCCGCTCCGTTGAACTTGATCTACATATTCTAAAACCCCAACACACCAAATTTAGGGTGAACCCATCGTGATTTTACCCTCCGTCGAGCCATGAAAAAAGTTATATTCATTAGAAACCGTTAAAATTGATACGAGTGGATGAAGGGTCAAACGACAATGGGTTCACCCCCGGGCCGGCCCGGATTTTTTTGTTTTTTTATTTTTTTTATTTTTTTAAAAATTTTAAAAAACAATAAAACATAAAAATTATATTTATATAATAGTATATATATATTTATACTCTTATATAAATATAATTATATTATATGTACATATAAGTTTATGTTTATATATATGTATAGATATATAAATATATATTTATACTCTTATATGTATTTATACTATTATATAAATATACTTATATATGTACATATAAGTTTATGTTTATATATGTGTATATATAAGTATACTTATATACTAAGAGAGAGAGAATATAAATATATATATAAGAGAGAGTATACACTGTACACATATATAAGAGAGAGCATACTTATACATATATATAATTATATAAGAGATATAAACATATATAAGAGAGAATATACTTATATTTATATATACTTATATACTAAGTAGCCCAAAGTATTCATGTCATTCAATATATGTATATGTATATATATACACACACACACTAACACACATATACATATATAATACATAAACAAATTGTTAATACTTATAGTAATTACATAAACAAATTGTATTATAAATAAAAAACACACACACACACACACACACACACATATATAAACTTATATATACACGTATAAGTATACACACACACACACACACATAATATATAACATGATATATAAGAGAGAGATACACATATACAATAATATAATATTATAATAGAGTATATATACTAGAGAGCAGAGAATACTATATATATATATATATAATATATATAATATTATTATATCACTATATACTATATATATATATATATATATAATATATATATATTATATAATATATACATATATATACTATATTATACACATATATATATATTATACTATATAAGAGAGAGTATACACTGTATACTCTATATATCTGTATTACATATATTACAGAGAGTATACTTATACATATATTACCTCTATATAAACAGAGAGTTATACTTATTATATAATTATATACTAATGAGAGCAGGTATATATAGTATATATTTGGTATTTTATTATTGTTTCTTTTTTTCATTTTTTTTTCTTATTAATCATATATACTATACTATATATATTATATATAATATATATATATATATATATACATATATTATATATATACATATATTATATATATACATATATTATACATATAAAAAAATAAAAAAACATTGTTCCAGACCGAGCCGGGCTCGGGTTGGGCGCCGACGATCGGGCCTAGGCCGGGCCGGGCCCGGGCCAACGGACTTTTTGGACACCCCTACCTTCACCATACAATTGTAACAAGTTACACATTTTAAGACGTTTTACTTTGCACGTGCATATACTAACATTATTCGTGAGTTTTTCAATAATTCAGCGGAGTTCAGTATATTTTGAAAGTTACGGAGAGTGATCTGGTGCATAAAGTACATGGTTAATGAAAAACTTTCACAATCAAAGCTTTTAATATCACTCCAACCAATCAATATCAATTATTCATGAATTTGACTTCACTCAATTTGGAGTTTAGTTAATATGGGATGAACCCCATTGAGACTTTATGACTTACTACACCCTACAAGGAAGTACGTCCCTCTGGGGCTCCAACATTTGTGAGGCTCAAATCGAATCCAATCCATGAACGATCCAAATCAAATCTTTTCGTTACTATCATCCCACATTTTGTCTACGAACACGTCATATGTTTTTCTTTTTTCCTCTCGTCCTTATTCGTTCGTTTATTTCGTTGGTGGATTCGTTCGTTTATTTCGTTGGTGGACTGATCAATATTTCTTGGTTAGACTATTAAGTTAGGTTTTACAGTTTTTTTAGTTTATAATATATATATATAATAGGGTGAGTAATATATATATATATATATATATATATTTCACTATTATTTATTAGGGGAAAGTTGCAAAATAGACTGTTTTGCTAAATAATTAGCAAAATAGACATCTTTTTGGCCAACAGGCCAAAAATAGGTCTATTTTGCAAAACAGCTCAGAAAACATACGAGACTAGTAGTCTCGTATGTTTTAATCACAGATCAGTGAAATTTTCTACTCAGAAAACATACGGGACTACTAGTCCCGTATGTTTTCTGAGTCACTAATCCGTGATTAGTTGGTTCTAAACATGCGGGGCTAGTAGTCCCGTATGTTTTCTGAGCCTTATTTTTCAAAATCGACCTATTTTTTTCAAAAGAGGTCTATTTCGCTAATTATTTTTCAAAGTGGTCTATTTCGCTATATATTTCATAAAAATGATCTATTTTGCAAATTTTCCCTATTTATTAATGAAATCATTGAACGGATGATAGCATTAAAAAGAAAGAAACAAGAAATATCCAACATGAATAAGTATCGTACGTCAGTTACAAATGAGTCACGTTGTGCAAATCATAAACCTGAATATTCTGTTTGTGTGCTAAAAGGTTCAAAATCTATGTAAAGAGGGTAATAAAAAAATTTATATAAACATTAGCTGTTTTCTTGTGTGGTTCAAACATCGTATTCTTACGTAGAATACTCTGATGCGGTTTGTATTCAGTCTCAAAACCCGAAACTAAAAAGAAATTATGTTATACTCTCTACAGTAAAAAAGATTTTAGGATTGCAATAACCAATCTGGTGTGCGGACACTCATATTAAATTAATATACTCACTAACTCCAAAATATTGTATTTGGCAGCCATCACATCCTACTTAAGATGTACGTGGCATGTTAGGAATCTAATCAAGAATTATTGCCTCTTATTAATCTCACTGCACCCAACATTATTATATCATTTAATTATTATTATATGCAGCCATTTAAGTAAACAGATTTATTACTGTTTTTTCTATAAATACCCATCATAACTACCAGCTGTGGCTCATCCCCCACTTCCCTCTCCCTCTCTCATCTCTCTCTCTCTCTCTCACGGACTTCTTCTCACTCTCCATCTTCAAAATAAATTTCTAGGGTTAGGGTTTCTCTAAGTAGGCAGCGATCGAGAAAGCGAGAGCGAGGGAATTCGAGATGACGACACGATTGGAGAAATTGGCTTCGATCGATGCGCAGTTGAGGCTTTTGGCGCCAGGGAAAGTATCGGAGGACGATAAATTGGTGGAGTACGATGCTCTGCTCTTGGATCGGTTTCTTGATATTTTACAGGATTTGCACGGCGAGGAAATTAGAGAGACGGTAACAGAATTTTTTTTCATCATTCTCTGTTTCCTGTAAATTTCATTTTTTTCATCTGAAATTTTGTTGACATGTTAGGCTGCTACCGGGTTTTTATTTGAACTTCTTATTGTTGATGCATAATTTGATGCTTTTATCGAGGAAGAATCGTAAAAGTTGTAGAAAGATTACATTTTGATCTACTAGTTTTGAGGGCTGAAAGTGTGCTCACTGTATGTGATGAAATATGAAGTTCATATTGTCATTTGATTCCTTTTTTCCATACTTAAACTGGTTTTGTTCTTTCATTACATTTATCAATAAGAAAAGAAACAATAAAGAAAAAAGGAAAAAAAATGTAGTATAAGATGAGGAGCTCATTAAAAAGGAGCTGTTGCAGATTAAAAAAAAGAATAGAGAAATTGAAAGCAAAAGATGAAAACTTTAGTTTAGTTTTTATTTATCTGAAACTTTTTTTTTGTTTTTAGGTTCAAGAGTGCTATGAGTTATCAGCTGAGTATGAAGGAAAGCATGATCTGAAGAAGCTTGACGAACTGGGGAATGTGCTGACAAGTTTGGATCCTGGTGATTCCATCGTGGTCGCCAGTTCATTCTCGCACATGCTAAACTTGGCCAACTTGGCTGAGGAGGTCCAAATTGCCTACAGGAGGAGGATTAAGCTCAAGAAGAAGGGAGATTTTGCAGATGAGGCTTCTGCCACTACTGAATCGGACATTGAAGAGACACTCAAAAGGCTTGTTGTGCAGCTGAAAAAGTCTCCAGAAGAGGTTTTTGATGCGCTGAAGAATCAAACAGTTGATCTAGTTCTTACAGCACATCCAACTCAGTCAGTTAGGAGATCGCTGCTTCAGAAGCACGGAAGGTTAAGAACTATTCTTGGGAATATTTTAACAGTCTTGTTACTTCATATTTTTTATGAATATACTATCAAAATGTCTGTTGAGCAATCCAAGAGTTAGGTAGTTGCTACCTGTTATTTGTTATGAGTTTTAAGCAGAGACTATATTCATTAAAATTAAATGAATAACCTTTTGCAACAAATTAACTAGTACGATGAATCAAATAGGATAACGTATGTTACTCATAATTTATCTCACCAGTCACCATCGGTTATTGCTTGTTGATGTCAATTTACCCTTTTCTCTTTGACTTTTCCCCTGCCCCCTAGCTTGTATTGATTGTCCCAAGGTACTTCTGGAATAGCCATTCAGTTTACAAGTATGAAGAATCAATTGAATTTAAATTAAAAAAAAAACTCATAGCAATATTTACATGTTATTTTTTCAACTTTCACTGTTGTTGATGCTTCTTAGGATTGCGAGAGACACCAGCTATTTTGTCATATTGATTTCTTAATTTTGGAACATATTCATAGTTCATAATCCTAATATCTGAAACTTCTTTTTGTTCACCAGGATAAGAAATTGCTTGGCACAGTTGTATGCAAAAGATATTACACCTGACGACAAGCAGGAGCTTGATGAAGCACTCCAGAGAGAGGTATTTGATATTACGATCTATAATGCATCGCATACATATAATCTGACAATTATATTATTGTTGTATGCTGCATCTTCTGTCATGAATGTTCCTAATAAGCTGGTCTAAAGGCTACATTGAACATATACTAATTTTGTCATAATGCTTTGCGTAATTCATCTCTGGTTTCTTTCCAGCTAATATGAACAGTAGTTAATTTACTTTGACTAATTTCATGAGATATGAGCTGAGCTAGTAAAATTCGGCAGATATCTCAGTTTATAAAATTGTTTTTTAGCTTCTCAAAATAATTAATTTTATCTCATTATGAACCATTGTAAGGCCATTTCTTTTCACAAAAAGGTGATTACCCTTTGCAGGCTACTCACAAATGCCTAGATGCCATTTTGATGACCCTTTTATTTGCTTGATTGAAGTTTCAGCTTTCTACATCAGAATCAGGATGGTGGTCTAACCTAAGCAAACAAACAAGCTCATTTGTATATATATGTATGCTAGGTTTTGCTTTATTTGTCAAACAAAATAAAATATTATAGTAAAAACATCAGAATGATTTTGAAGTACACCAATTATTTATTATGAATATTGTGCATTAATGAATAAAAAGAATATGCATAAATATTTATTGAAATCAATGAATTATTGAATTTGTCACAACTGAATTGGTTGACGACTGTCTTGGACAGTACCAAGGAAATGGAAATTAACTTGAGGCTTTTATAGTAGTTTGGATGATATCTAACCATCCAAACATCTCCTTATATGTCAGCACATTTAACATTAAACCTGTCCTTAGAATATGGTACATGGCATAGTAGATTATCCATTTAAAATTGTTTGCGCTATGAGTATTCTAACTATCTTGTCATCTACACAAAATCCAATCATGCAAAATGGTAACGCCAAGTAACATTTTTTATCATTTCCTTGGTAGGAATATTTTGCTGTTTCTTTCTGAAATTTGTGGTTTCTTTTTTGGTGTTTCATCAAATCATTTTTCAGATTCAAGCTGCTTTCAGAACTGATGAGATCCGAAGAACTCCTCCCACTCCTCAAGATGAAATGAGGGCTGGAATGAGTTATTTCCATGAAACTATATGGAAAGGTGTTCCCAAGTTCTTACGTCGTGTTGACACGGCTCTAAAGAACATTGGGATCAAAGAGCGTGTTCCGTACAATGCTCCTCTTATTCAGTTTTCTTCTTGGATGGGGGGTGATCGTGATGGTAAGATATTCCCATGAATAAGTAGTCTTGATGACAGAGTTGCCAATAACCTGGAGATCATACATTCTTATGCGTTAAGAGTAATAATTACTGCTTTGACCTGCATTATAGCAGTTTCAAAGTGGGGAGCTTGGAGGGCACAAAAAGAAAAAAAGAAAAAACAGCTATAACCTAGTTTCAGATATTATATGCTATTATGTGCCTGCTGGCATACCTTTCTGTAGTATACTATCTGGATTGATCATTGTATATAGAGGTCAAGGAAGAAGAGGGATTCACAGTACTTCAAGTTCATGATTTGTCAATCTAATTCATGTGTACCTTGTACTATGTCATACAGGAAATCCTAGAGTGACTCCAGAGGTTACAAGGGATGTCTGCTTGTTAGCGAGAATGATGGCTGCAAATCTATACTTTTCCCAGATCGAGGATCTTATGTTTGAGGTATCAAAAAGTTTGAGTTGTCTTATTTATTTAAGGTTTGATTAACAATAAACAATAATACCTTACATTCTAGACGGCACTCTTTAGTACTATGATATAAATTACTGGTTATTGAAATCTTCTTCCTTGCAGCTGTCGATGTGGCGCTGCAGTGATGAACTTCGTGTCCAAGCAGATATGTTACATCGAACTTCAAAAAAGGATGCAAAACATTATATTGGTATTACTTATTACCCTATTTCTTTCTGTTATAGGTCAAGTAATGGTGCACTAAGCATTATTATGCAAATACTTCCACTGATGTGTAGGCTGGATCTTTAACTCTTCATTGATCATTCTGCCCATCTGTGGGTTGTCACTTTTTTTTAACGCAAGTGATGTCATGGGATCATAACACAGCCGTAGAATTTAATTGGGTAATCTTACATCTGTGCGCAGCCGCATTTAGTACTAAAAGGAGTAACTACAGAAAATAACTGAACAAAACAAGAACTATTATCATGGACATAATAGGGTGGTCAAGAAGGTAGAGCCCAAACGTATAATGAAAAACATAAATAGAGAAAAGTAAAGGCTTGAACAACAGCTTTTTAATCATTTTGACAAAATACGCCCATATTGTCTGCATGGGTCCATTCGAACCACAACAATCAGCTATGGGACTCTAGACCCTACATAGACATCGAAATCAAACATGTCAACAAAGGATGAGTGCCCAGAGGAGCAGCATTGTCTGTGGCTGGTTCCTCATCAGCCTCCAAGTTAGCAATCTTTTTCTGCCGCACTCCTGGCTAAGGTAGGAAAGTCCAGTGTCCGTGAAATCTTCGTTTGGGGGAGGTTACATCCACCATACATGCCATTTTTGGTTGGTTTGTCCTTGATTAGATTGATGAAACTGTGACAGTGGTGACTGGTGAGCAACACTGTCATGTGCTTACTCATAAGAGCAAATGACATGCAAAAGCAAATATGTGGTTTTTCAAGAAATGAAGCAGTCACGAGAAGTGTAGGCCTTGTCAAGAACTTCTGATTAATTTCCAAATGTTACTTAAGACCTACATCTGCATGTATAAACGATAGTACTTGCATGTTGAAAATCACTCAGAACCCTATAGATCTAGGAGGACTTGATTTCGCCTGTGATTCACTTTCTCGTTATTAAAATTTGACATTCATGCTGTAAAGTTTTCTTTTGAAGTTTAATTTCTTCTATCTTACTAGACTCTGTGTAATTGTTACATTAATCTTTTTGAATGTAGAGTTCTGGAAACAAATTCCTCCAAATGAACCTTACCGCGTTATACTTGCGGATGTGAGAGATAAGCTATATTATACTCGTGAGCGGGCAAGGCATTTATTGTCAAATGGGTACTCTGACATCGTTGAGGAAGCAACTTTCACCAGTGTTGAGCAGGTTCTTTTTCTCAACTTTAGCAATGCTTGTTGATGGATTTAATCTTTACATGACCGTCTCTAGTAGAGAGTATTACTTAGTCACATGCCAACAGAGATGTTTGAGTAGAATATGCTTTGTGGAGAAACATTTAATTTCACAGTTTTACCCTCAAGAAAAAGAAATGTTGATGGAACCTTTACTTTTTCCATTTAATGCACAGTTTTAATGGGAACTTGCTAGAAGGTTCAATATTTTTCTGCTGCATCCACTGTTCAGATGTTGGCCAAGTTTGCCAAATAGCCATCTCTTGGTGTATTTCTTCTAATTCAAAGTTACAGACACCTCATGTTTCTTGTCTGTTGCTTAGCTGCACAAGATGCAGGATCAATGGAAGAATGCTTCCAATTCTATGTTTTTAACTTTTGAGCTTTATGGAGCCCTTTTACAATCAAAACATCTATGTTCTACATGAATGGTTTTATATTTCCAAATCAAGCTAATGTGATAGCTTATCTACGTCTCACTATGCAGTGACTTCCCTGAAACCTTGATCATGAGTATTACCACACAAAAAGGGGAAATCTGGCAGTGATATGCATATGTGAAAACAATAAATCTTGCTCTGTGACACAAACTATACTTGTGAGCATGCACTTAGGGGCGGATCTACAATTGGCGCACTAGGGTCAATTGCCTACTGACCCCCTAAAGAAATATACCCCTATATCAGTTTTCCCTCACACTATTTGCCTCAATGACCCCCTCGTCCCCCAGAATTTTGAAAATCAACACCAATATTTGTTATTGGTGTTATAATATTTAGCTAAAAAGATATCACATACGATTGGTACTTGTAGATTTGTGGTCTTGCTCCCACTGACCAAAGTTTCCGAATCCATCCATGTGTGTGCGCTCACACTTGCATTGTCTGCATGCATGTTTTGTGTGTGTGTGCGCGCACGTGCGTGTGATGGTTGGAGTAATTTCTCTATATTTACAAATAAGTTAACCCTTGCCTTTGTTTGCAATTGCAGTTCCTGGAACCCCTTGAACTCTGTTACCGATCACTCTGTGCTTGTGGCGATAGACCCATAGCTGACGGAAGTCTTCTTGACTTTTTACGTCAAGTCTCAATTTTTGGCCTGTCTATTGTGAGACTTGATATCAGGCAAGAATCTGACAGGCACACCGACGTTATTGATGCCATCACTAAGCATCTAGAGATAGGATCCTACCGTGAGTGGTCAGAGGAGAAGCGTCAAGAATGGCTATTATCTGAACTTAGTGGAAAACGTCCATTATTTGGTCCTGATCTTCCAAAAACTGAAGAAATTTCCGATGTTTTAGAAACATTCCATGTCATTGCGGATCTGCCTTCTGATTCCTTTGGTGCATATATCATCTCAATGGCAACTTCTGCATCTGATGTTCTCGCTGTTGAACTGCTGCAGCGAGAATGCCATGTGAAGAATCCGTTGAGAGTTGTGCCTCTGTTTGAGAAACTTGCGGATCTTGAGGCGGCCCCTGCTGCATTAGCTAGACTCTTCTCAATAGACTGGTACAAGAACAGGATAAATGGAAAACAAGAAGTTATGATCGGATATTCAGATTCTGGGAAAGATGCTGGCCGTCTCTCTGCAGCTTGGCAGTTATACAAAGCTCAAGAAGAGCTAATAAAGGTTGCCAAGAAATATGGAGTAAAATTGACAATGTTTCATGGAAGAGGAGGTACCGTTGGGAGAGGGGGAGGTCCTACTCATCTCGCTATATTATCTCAACCACCGGATACCATCAATGGCTCACTTCGAGTTACTGTTCAAGGTGAAGTCATTGAACAGTCTTTTGGTGAAGAGCATTTGTGCTTCAGAACACTCCAAAGATTTACTGCTGCTACTCTTGAGCATGGGATGCGCCCGCCAATTTCTCCCAAGCCAGAGTGGCGTGCCTTGTTGGATGAGATGGCTGTTGTGGCCACAAAGGAATACCGGTCCATCGTCTTTCAGGAACCACGTTTTGTTGAGTACTTTCGCCTGGTGAGTTACTTGGCTTTCAAGTTTATCATTAAAGCTGTAAAAGGTATGATATGATTTGGGGAGCACCTAATTAGCTTAGGTGACTACTGTCATAATGTTGAATCACTATCACCTCTCTCCTTAAAGGCTTAAATCACTGCCACCTCTCTCCTTGGCTTCTTCCTAAGGGATAGCAAGCAAATTTCTCCTATTCAAACGAAACAATTAGTCATTTTCAAATATCTTTTTTCCATATTGATTTAGGATTAAATCAATTGATATCAAGTTTTATTGTCTATATATCAGGTGACATCAAATGGATGACTGCAAGTAGCATGTTGAATAGAAGCACAGCCTTGAGAATATATGATAACCCAAACCATTGACCATCATTATATGACCACCTTAATATCATCCACAACAAGTTCTGTTCGGCTGGCACATTCTTCATCATAGATATAAATTACTTACTTCTATATGACTTTCATTTGACTGCTTAATCCATAGTAAGAAATAGCTGGGGTTTTTTCAGGTGGAACTAATCTAAATTTTTGTCGAACAATATGAATTTACTCATTTACAATCTGGTGGTTCTTCACTGGATTATTGGAGTTATATCCAATTTAAAGGTTCTTTACTAGCTTTGAACAGGAAAAAGTTGCTTCTTCGCCATTCTTGGAGGAGCCAACTCTCGTCCTTGATATGTGTGCATTTGTGACTGTTGTTAAAAAAATGTTTCATGACCTGCATAGTAATAATGAAATATTTGTTGCTGGAATTAAGTATGTTGAGAGATTTACTTCATATAACTTGTCCTTTTACCTATTCATATTTTTGCAAATCATGATGTGAACCCTCTATATTGCAGGCAACACCTGAGACGGAATATGGTCGTATGAACATTGGAAGCAGGCCATCAAAAAGGAAGCCCAGTGGAGGAATAGAGTCATTACGAGCAATCCCATGGATATTTGCGTGGACTCAGACTCGGTTTCACCTTCCTGTGTGGCTTGGCTTTGGTGCAGCATTCAAACATGCAATGCAAAAGGATGCCAAGAATCTTCGTACACTTCAAGAGATGTATAATGAGTGGCCATTCTTCAGAGTCACCATTGACTTAATTGAGATGGTTTTTGCAAAGGGAGATCCTCGCATTGCTTCTCTATATGAGAAGCTTCTTGTTTCTAAGGATTTGTGGTCTCTTGGGGAGCGACTGAGAGCCAATTATGGAGAGACGAAGAATCTTCTTCTTCAGGTAATTTTTCCACTCTCGTTTGTTTTGAAATCGTAAAGAATTTTCTTCTTCAGTAATTTTCTCACTCCCTTTTGTTTTGAAATCGTAAAGAACTTGGCTTTTTAGGGTGTTAGAATTTCTAGATATAACTGGTCTGTCAAATCCTGTTGTGAGAATTATCGTGATTGAGAAATTTGGAAAGAAAAAAATCAGCTCCGTAAATCATGGAGCACCCCCAGAACTTGTCTCACTTAATTACCGTGACTGATCTCAGTTACTTTTAGTTGTTACGTGTGGATCACATGACAACTTTTGGACAATTTTATGCCTGCTAAAATCTTTGACCTTTTTTGTATTTCGATAGGGTAGATGGACTTTCTGCTCTACCCGTTAACAAAGTTATTTGGTTTTATAAAGTTCAAAAGGGGTTTTGTGCAGACTTCCCCAAAGTTCAGATGGTTTTGTGAAATTTACCATCTACATTACGATTCTGAAAACATCTCATCCTTCACTAATAAATGATGCTTTATTACCAAACCTTGTAGCTTTGTGTATATTAACTAGTAGTTCTGAAAACCCTTTTATAGGTTGCTGGTCACAAGGATCTTCTCGAAGGGGATCCATACTTAAAACAGAGGCTGCGTCTTCGTGATTCCTACATAACAACTCTCAATGTTTGCCAAGCTTACACCCTGAAACGAATCAGAGACCCTGATTACCATGTAAAACTGAGGCCTCATCTTTCAAAGGAAGTCATGGAGTCTAGTAAACCAGCCGCAGAGCTAGTGAAGCTGAACCCAACGAGTGACTATGCTCCAGGCTTAGAAGACACATTGATCCTGACAATGAAGGGAATAGCCGCGGGCCTGCAGAACACTGGTTGAAGTCGCTGAGGTTCGTATATGGAGGTATCATTAATGGGTTATATATGATTGTATCTACGCACACGAGTTTTAGTAATTTGAACTAGAAACTTTGGCTTTGTATTTATATGAACTTATGCAAATTGAGCGACTGGCTCTTGTGGCCCAGACTAGTAGCCTTTGTCTTTAGAACAAGTGATGAGAACATTGAGAAGGAAATAATAGCTGCATACCAGTTTGCTCTTGCAAGGAAGAGTATGATTTCTAGTTGACGGTTTGCTATACGATTTTAAGATTCTCTTTTGGACGAAATAATTTGGCAGGCTTTGCCTTTGTTCTTCTAGTGAAGATGAGTTTGAGTACGGGGTTAATAATTTAACTTTCGCATCGGTGCCCAGGTTGCTTTAGCTAGATCATTCTTGCGGGCTCCATTGACTAAGGGGTGTTTGTTTCAATTTTTTTTTGGGATATAGGGTGGATTTTAAGTTTTGGGATGTAAAAAGTGCTTTTTTTGAGTTTTGGTATTCCTTAAACTTTGTTTGTTTCACTTTTTTTTTGGGATATTGAATCCCTAAATTATAAAAAAATAATATATTTTTAGGATTTGTGAAATCATCTCTTTTATTTCAACTTCTTTTTGGGATATAAGGTGGATTACAAGTTTTTTGGGTTTTAGAATTCCATAAACCATGTTTGTTTCAAAACCAATTTTGGGATATTGAATCCCCAAATAATAAAAAACTATTATATTTTAGAATTTGTGAAATCCTACAATTGAGAGAGGATGTAGGTTGGATATTGATGTATTAATGCTTATAATATAAGATTAATATAAGATTAATATATTAAATATAATATTATAATAATAGGACCCAAGAATCACTGTTCATGCTTTAGTAAATGCTGCAGTAAATTACTGTAGCATTATATATATATATATAATATATTATATTATATAATAAATAATATATATATATATATTATATAATATATATAATATATATATAATATATATAATTTATATATAATATTATATATATATATATATATATATAATATATAATATATATATATTATAGTTATATACATTACAAATAATTTTATATATATTATTTATATATATTATATAATAATATATATAATATTTTTATTTATAATATTATATATTATTTATTATTATATATATATAATATAATATAATATATTATATATATTATATTATAATAAATTATATATATATATATATTATAGCATATATATATATATAATATAAATATATATATATATTATATAATATTATATATTATATATATATAATATAATAAATATATATATATATATAATATATATATATATATATATTATGTATATATATTACATATATTTTATATATATTATTTAATATATATTATATAATATATATATAATATTATATATATATAATATTATATATTATATATAATATTATCAATATTATATATATTATATATTATAATTATTTATTATATAATATATATATAATATATGAATATAATATATTATAATTATATAATATAATATATATATAATATATAATATTATATATATAATATATAATATATATAGAAGGACCCAATAATCACTGTTCATGCTGTAGTATTCCAAATCCCAAAATATTATATAATATTATAATAATATATGTTATTAAAATATTATATAATATTATAATATACAATTTATAGTATGTCAAATCCCAAAATATTGATGAAACAAACAAAATATTACAAATTTTGGTATTCCAAATCCTAAAATATTGATGAAACAAACAAAATTTTAGAGATCCCAAAACATGTAAAAAATTTTATGGATTTCAAATTCTATGGTGAAATCCATATCCTAAAATTATAGGATTTGAAACAAACACCCCCTAAGTTGTTCTTTGAACCTATAAATGATTCTGTATTAAAGCATGCAGACCTGCGAGGTTTTTTGCTTATGACATTGGCTCTGTTTGGCAAAACTAGCTGAAAGCTGCGAGATTATAGTTGAAAGTGTCCCCGAGGTTTTTTGCTTATGACATTGGCTCTGTTTGGCAAAACTAGCTGAAAGCTGCGAGATTATAGTTGAAAGTTGTTAAGCTAGCTGAAAGCTGTGAAATTGTAGCTGAATGCTAATAGCTGTGTAGCTAGTTGATTGACTAGAGCTGTTTGGCAAAAGTAGCTGTACAACTAGCTTAAATTTATTAAATAACTAAAAAGAACATGCAATATTATTGACATAAAATTAAAATTATTAGGGGCAAAAACGGAAGAAAAAAATTAGCAGCTCATTCCAAAAGACAAACGCTACTTGAGGTAGCTTTCCAAAAGCTACTTGCAAAAGACACAATCTCCAAAATAATCTCCTCTTATTTTTGGTCACCAAACAGCTCTACTAGCTTATTGACCAAGTCAATAAGACACAATCTCTTAGATAAGACACAATCTCTTGTTGCCAAACAGTGCCATTATATAGGGCTGGGCGTATTCGGTTCGGTTCGGTTTTAAGCCTAATCCGCATCCAATCCGAATTTTTCGGATTCTCAAAACTCTCATCCAGATCCAGATTTTTTCCCCTTCATCCGAATATTCGGCCCAACCGAAATTCGGTTCGGTTCGGTTCGGTTTCGGTTTTGAACCGAATTAACTCCATTTCACAAAAATCTGGGTAAGTTTTAGTTATATCCAAAACTGAAAAGAAGCAATCAAAACTGAAAAGAAACAATCAAAACTGTACTAAGCCACTTAATTAAATTGTATGATCTGAATATAACTAGCTTAATACACTAGGAGGACCATGTAATTATGTAGCCTTTTTTAGAGAAAGAACAATGTTTGGCAGTCACACACACCTTTTGATGATTTTCGTTAATTTTTAGCTGCCTTTTTCTCATCAAGAATTATCTTATATCCTTGACAGCCTATACTATAGGTTAATTTGCTATCCAGCACCAGCAAGCTGTATTCATGTTATCACTGAAATTTGACCAAAACACTAAATTTATCCTTCAACCTCAACATCTTGTATTGATTTACGGAAATCTCACTTAACTATATCAGCGTACTCAAATATATGTTAGTATAAACTCCACCCCACAATTCTTAAATGCTAAACATTCAGCCATAAATTTTCTTCACACCCAAGGCTCGCAGCTACTTTTTGTTTAAGAATTCGGTTCGGTTTTTTTTGGGCGGTTCAGGGGTTCAAACCGGATCCAAACCGGTTTAATTCGGTTCGAGCGGTTTAGAGATTTCTTCTCATCCATTTAATTCGGTTCGGTTAACCGATCCGTTTTTTTGGGCGGTTTTTTCGGTTGAACCGGTTTGTTTCGGTTTTTGCCCACCCCTACCATTATATGTGGAATGGGAATTAAAATTTCAAACTAATTTCAGGACAAGGGAAATTGGCTTGTTGAAGTATAAATATAAGCGACATTGGGCTAGATTTAAGAGTTCAAGCCCAACCTCTTTGAGCTAGACACTAGAAACATGCTTAGCACGGAACAAATCACTTTCTTTAGGGGGGCAAAAAGACAATGCCAATAAACCATTCTGAGCTTATAGACTACAATTCCCCCCTCCACCAGTAGAACCTTTAAGCATCCTAATTATTTTTTAGTTAGTTTCAGTATTGTCCTAGATTAACAATTTAATAATCTCATTAAATATTGTGGTCGAGGCCCTGAGGGTCTTCTAATGATTAACAAGGGAAGCAAGCAACGTGGCAGTGTTCCCTTTCCAACCAAACTTGCAACTTTATCCTAAAGATTCAGCTGCTTATAATGTCAAGGCCCGGCAAAAGGCGAACTTTTTTCCAAGTAAAAGATAAAAGGTGATGCTCCTTCAGAATATTTTTTTTTAGGGTAAGAGTGGTGATTTATGAAGGATCAGATCTTGAATAATCTTTGATTTATCCAACGTTCCTTAATAAATCAGGATTGCTTGCGTTGATACTCATCTATAGCACTTTGTCGTAAGGTTGGTTAAATGAGGATTGCCTCCCTTAATCTAATTTTCGTGACATGAGGAGTTGGAAAGAAACTAGCATGTACTTTATGTGACGCTGCTTTGTCGCAAAAAGGTGGGAAGGTGGTGACGCTGCTTGTTGCAAAAAGGTAGGAAATTGTGTGATTTGGGCCAGCAATATCATTATTAGTAGTCGAAGTATTTTCCATCCAGTGAACAATCTACCGAGCAAAATATAATTATGACATGATTTGTGACGCCCTAATTATAGTTCCACCGCCGAGTGGTGACCGAGAGTTGAGAGAGTTCCTAAGGAGAGTCGTCGAGTTTAAGTGTAGCGTCAGCTAGTTGATTTCGGTAACGATTTGAGCCAAACGATGCGCTATACTCAGCCCAGCTAACGTCTTATAACGCGTCAATGGGCTAGCGGGAGGCCTTGAGGCGTGACGTAATCTGTATTACCCATCCGTGTATATATATGTAATTTCGAATGTCTCGTCAAAAAACTCTTTTAAGATTATTTAAGTCTCTCAAATTTTATAGTACATAAAAACTTAAAAAGACAGTGGAAGTCCTATTAAAACCTCTCAACCACCTGAATCACTATATAGTCGACATTTGGGTTTTTCCTCTTCCTCCTCTGTCCCCGTTTCTCCTTTCGATCAAAATCTTTATAATGGCGGCAGCCGAGTCCACAGTCCCTCGCAAACTAAATTCGGCAAAAGCAATATCATTATCAGCAATCAATACCCACAGCGCCGAATTCCAACCACCACCACGCAACGCACGCACAAACCACGCATCTGAAGAGGAACGCAACAGCATAATACTCGGCGAACGGCGGAGGCAAAGGCGGCGGTGAGGCAGGAGGGCTGACGTGTCCAAGGTGGCCAAGAAGCACAAGAGACGAAAGTTTGCTACTTCAATAATTACAAACGTCAACTGAACGAGCGCCCGTCACTTCTGCAGGTCCTGCACCGGCTACTGAGACCGCCGGCGGCGCCGCTCCGCAGCGTCCCGGCATACGGCGCCGGCCCGCCAGGAAAAAACCAATCCCACCACCACTGCAATCTGCCCGTCCGTTGACGTACGGTTAGACTTTTTCTTTCTTTCTTTTTTCTTTTTTGGGGGTTGACTTCTTCATGGCATTTTGCTGGAGTTTTTGCCCGGGATGTTATCGCGGGAAATAATAATTGTATTACAAGCTCCGAACTGTGATTGTACTATCATTGATGTCTTTTCTTTTCTGGAAAATTGTTAAGGAAAATTGTGTGCCGTCATGGATTCTACTTTTTTTTAAAATTTATTTATGGAGTACAAAGATAGTATAATGTTTGGGAGTGCTGTTACCTGGAAAAGAGGATATTTTCCTTGAAATTGTCATGTCGTATTTTATTACGTACTTTCGAAATTGGTTTACTTTTCATTTTGGATACATTTACTTGTAAATGTATAAAGTTCATGAAACCTCGTAAATTTCAATTTCACAAAACGCTCGCTGCCAGCATGAACACTCTTCTCACTCGTAGTTTTCATTACTTCAAGGTTTTTACTCGTTTAAAAGTCACCTGCCAGCATGAACACTCTTCTCACTCGTAGTTTTCATTACTTCAAGGTTTTTACTCGTTTAAAAGTCACTTGTGAGTCTTTCTAATGGTCAGGAACGTAGTTTTCATTACTTCAAGGTTTTTACTCGTTTAAAAGTCACTTGTGAGTCTTTCTAATGGTCAGGAAATTTAACTGTGCAGTTTTGAAAATTTAGAAGCTTTTTCTATGTTATATAAAACTTCAAGATCATTTGTGAAATTTATCGAAAAAAGATAGGAAGCGTTTTGCAATGTACAGCATTGTTGACTCGCAATTCATGTCGCTTATGTTTTTTATGGATGCGTTGTGGTTATCATTTTTTTTAATGTGGGATTATATAAATATATATGGGACATCAGATCGCTATCAACAGCGTGAGATCGGCACCGTCGGTTAGTGCAAAACTCATAAAGCGAAACGAAAGTGGTCGCCAGTTCGAGTCTTTTCTGTAGCGGAAATTAATCGAGTAGCGGTGAGGAAACGTGCGCTGTGGTAGAGTGGGCTTCCACCACAATCATCTGAATTCGGATGAACTAATTAAGCACTATCTGAGCTAATTCAGCTTTCATCCTGTTTGGAAGTTTTTGTAAGGAAGGTAGAGAGGAGGAAGGAAGGGAAACGGATGGTAAAATTGCTTGGTTTTCTTTCCCCCCGATTCGGACGGTAGAGGAGGGTAAAAGGTGTAATGACATTTTTACCCCCCATCAAAACAAATAAAATGACTGATGTATTATTAGTATAAGGTCATTAAAATGACTGGTGTAATTAAGCACTATCTGAGCTAATTCTCTTCTTTTTTTCACTTTTGCCATGTTCGGATGGAGGGTAGAGAGAGGGAGGGGAAGAGAAATGCAGCTTTCATCCTGTTTGGAAGTTTTTGTAAGGAGGGTAGAGAGGAGGAAGGAAGGGAAACGGATGGTAAAATTGCTTGGTTTTCTTTCCCCCCGATTCGGGCGGTAGAGGAGGGTAAAAGGTGTAATGACATTTTTACCCCCCATCAAAACAAATAAAATGACTGATGTATTATTAGTATAAGGTCATTAAAATGACTGGTGTAATTAAGCACTATCTGAGCTAATTCTCTTCTTTTTTTCACTTTTGCCCTGTTCGGATGGAGGGTAGAGAGGGGGAGGGGAAGAGAAATGCAGCTTTCATCCTGTTTGGAAGTTTTTGTAAGGAGGGTAGAGAGGAGGAAGGAAGGGAAACGGATGGTAAAATTGCTTGGTTTTCTTTCCCCCCGATTCGGGCGGTAGAGGAGGGTAAAAGGTGTAATGACATTTTTACCCCCCATCAAAACAAATAAAATGACTGATGTATTATTAGTATAAGGTCATTAAAATGACTGGTGTAATTAAGCACTATCTGAGCTAATTCTCTTCTTTTTTTCACTTTTGCCCTGTTCGGATGGAGGGTAATTCATTTCCTTATTTTTTTTCGCCAACCGAACAACATCAAAACTAGTTTTCTTAAAAAATCACTCACATCATCCAATAATAATGTGACAACTAACATTATTTCATCTCCATTTCCTTGATTTCCTTCTTTTTTAGCCAACCAAACACTCCAAAAACAATTCTTCATTTTAATAGTTTTCCATTTCTTTGATTTCCCTCTTTTTTTAGTGTTTGGAAGTTTTTGTAAGGAGGGTAGAGAGGAGGAAGGAAGGGAAACGGATGGTAAAATTGCTTGGTTTTCTTTCCCCCCGATTCGGGCGGTAGAGGAGGGTAAAAGGTGTAATGACATTTTTACCCCCCATCAAAACAAATAAAATGACTGATGTATTATTAGTATAAGGTCATTAAAATGACTGGTGTAATTAAGCACTATCTGAGCTAATTCTCTTCTTTTTTTCACTTTTGCCCTGTTCGGATGGAGGGTAGAGAGGGGGAGGGGAAGAGAAATGCAGCTTTCATCCTGTTTGGAAGTTTTTGTAAGGAGGGTAGAGAGGAGGAAGGAAGGGAAACGGATGGTAAAATTGCTTGGTTTTCTTTCCCCCCGATTCGGGCGGTAGAGGAGGGTAAAAGGTGTAATGACATTTTTACCCCCCATCAAAACAAATAAAATGACTGATGTATTATTAGTATAAGGTCATTAAAATGACTGGTGTAATTAAGCACTATCTGAGCTAATTCTCTTCTTTTTTTCACTTTTGCCCTGTTCGGATGGAGGGTAGAGAGGGGGAGGGGAAGAGAAATGCAGCTTTCATCCTGTTTGGAAGTTTTTGTAAGGAGGGTAGAGAGGAGGAAGGAAGGGAAACGGATGGTAAAATTGCTTGGTTTTCTTTCCCCCCGATTCGGGCGGTAGAGGAGGGTAAAAGGTGTAATGACATTTTTACCCCCCATCAAAACAAATAAAATGACTGATGTATTATTAGTATAAGGTCATTAAAATGACTGGTGTAATTAAGCACTATCTGAGCTAATTCTCTTCTTTTTTTCACTTTTGCCCTGTTCGGATGGAGGGTAGAGAGGGGGAGGGGAAGAGAAATGCAGCTTTCATCCTGTTTGGAAGTTTTTGTAAGGAGGGTAGAGAGGAGGAAGGAAGGGAAACGGATGGTAAAATTGCTTGGTTTTCTTTCCCCCCGATTCGGGCGGTAGAGGAGGGTAAAAGGTGTAATGACATTTTTACCCCCCATCAAAACAAATAAAATGACTGATGTATTATTAGTATAAGGTCATTAAAATGACTGGTGTAATTAAGCACTATCTGAGCTAATTCTCTTCTTTTTTTCACTTTTGCCCTGTTCGGATGGAGGGTAGAGAGGGGGAGGGGAAGAGAAATGCAGCTTTCATCCTGTTTGGAAGTTTTTGTAAGGAGGGTAGAGAGGAGGAAGGAAGGGAAACAGATGGTAAAATTGCTTGGTTTTCTTTCCCCCCGATTCGGGCGGTAGAGGAGGGTAAAATGTGTAATGACATTTTTACCCCCCATCAAAACAAATAAAATGACTGATGTATTATTAGTATAAGGTCATTAAAATGACTGGTGTAATTAAGCACTATCTGAGCTAATTCTCTTCTTTTTTTTTCACTTTTGCCCTGTTTGGATGGAGGGTAGAGAGGAGGAGGGGAAGAGAAATACAGGTTTCATCCTGTTTGGAAGTTTTTGTAAGGAGGGTAGAGAGGAGGAAGGAAGGGAAACAGATGGTAAAATTGCTTGGTTTTCTTTCCCCCCGATTCGGGCGGTAGAGGAGGGTAAAATTCTTTTCTTAATCTTGGATCACATCACCCAATAATACAATGACAACTCATCTCATTTCATTTCTTATTTTTTAGAATGAACCTAACAAAAGAAAACAACAAACTACAGGAAATATGTTTCTTATAATTCATTTCCTTATTTTTTTTCGCCAACCGAACAACATCAAAACTAGTTTTCTTAAAAAATCACTCACATCATCCAATAATAATGTGACAACTAACATTATTTCATCTCCATTTCCTTGATTTCCTTCTTTTTTAGCCAACCAAACACTCCAAAAACAATTCTTCATTTTAATAGTTTTCCATTTCTTTGATTTCCCTCTTTTTTTTAGGCAAACGAGCAGGCCCTTAAAGTAAATGTATAAAGTTCATGAAACCTCATAAATTTCAATTTCACAAAACGCTCACTGCCAGCATGAACACTCTTCTCACTCGTAGTTTTCATTACTTCAAGGTTTTTACTCGTTTAAAAGTCACTTGTGAGTCTTTCTAATGGTCAGGAGATTTAATTGTGCAAATTTTGAAAGTTTAGAAGCTTTTTCTATGTTATATAAAACTTCAAGATCATTTGTGAAATTTATCGAAAAAAGACAGGAAGCGTTGTTTTTTATATAAAACTTCAGCATGAACACTCTTCTCGCTATTCATGTCGCTTATGTTTTTTATGGATGCGTTGTGGTTATCATTTTTTTTTAATGTGGGAATTTATTAATATATATGGGACATTAGATCGCTATCAACAGCGTGAGATCGGCACCGTCGGTTAGTGCAAAACTCATAAAGCGAAACGAAAGTGGTCGCCAGTTCGAGACTTTTCTGTGTAGCGGAAATTAATCGCGTAGCAGTGAGGAAACGTGCGCTGTGGTAGAGTGGGCTCCACCACAATCATCTGAATTCGGATGAACTAATTAAGCACTATCTGAGCTAATTCTCTTCTTTTTTTTCACTTTTGCTCGGATGGAGGGTAGAGAGGGGGGAGGGGAAGAGAAATGCAGCTTTTATCCTGTTTGGAAGTTTTTATAAGGAGGGTAGAGAGGAGGAATGAAGGGAAACGGATGGTAAAATTGCTTGGTTTTCTTTCCCCCCGATTCGGGCGGTAGAGGAGGGTAAAAGGTGTAATGACATTTTTACCCGCCATCAAAACAAATAAAATGACTGATGTATTATTAGTATAAGGTCATTTGTGCAAATTTACATATATTTTATTCTCTCCCCTTCCCTCCATTATTACTTCCAAACAAGTTATATTAATTTCACCTTCATTCACTTTACTCAACTCCCAAACAACATATTACAATTCTCTTCCATTTCCTTCCCTTCCCTTCCCTTTGTTTACCTTTCCTTCCCTTCCCTTCCCTTAGGGCTTGTTTGGATTGAGGAGAATGAGGGTGAAGGAAAGTTAGGAGAACCATTCACCTCTATTTACCTTGTTTGGAAACATTTAGGAGGTAAAATTATTCACCCTAGTTCCCCTTGATTCACCCCCTAATAGTATAAAATTTATTACCCCCCAAATTGGGGTGTAACCAAGGGGAAGGGAACTCACTTCCCTTCCCTTCCATTCTCTCACCTAGTTTCCCTTAAACTTCCCTTCACCCCCTACAAATCCAAACAGGCCCTTAGTAAACTCCCAAACACACCATTTGCCTTTTTTATATTTTCTGAAAAATTTATGCGTATCAAAGGCGAATAATTAAACATGCTAACGTGAAATGGAACCTAATTTAAGGTGGTTCCTTGTAAAGAGAACTCTTCATCTATCTATCTAACTTGAAAAAGAGCAAAGACTTGAAGATCACATCTCTAGAACTGGTCCAGATAAGCAGGACTCAATTTGAATTGATTCTCTGTACTCGAGAGTCCATTTTGATACACTGTGAATAGACAAAAGAATGTGATTCTTCTTGATTTTCAGCATAATACACCTCATGAAACATATGACACCGTTATTCAGTAAACTTGTCAACAACTCCTTGCACCATTTCTTCTGCTCCTCATGCAATCAGCAACATGTTATTTCTGTAGCCCCCCCACCAATCTGAACCTCATGGAAATTGAAAATTTTCAAATCGGATTAGGATAACACAGTAATTTTCATATTTAAAATGTAAAAAGAATCTCACCATTCTTGAGAAGAAATCGGGGAAATGCAAATGCAGAAGATGCCGATTATGAGGGCTAACGTTCAAGCTTCTGTTTTCTTGTCAACTACAACTACAGCTTCTTGAATAGCTTGCGTAAAAGTCGCAATCTTGTAGGTGAAAAATCCTACCAGCATTGGTATCAACTCAAGGTGCATGAAGCCATAATCTGGAACCAATATCCTGCACTCGGAAAGTAACTTCAGAATTAAGTTGCCATTAGCCGTAATTTGAGTTATACATCTAGTTACATATAACAATATACTTGAGAAATGCAACAACTCAATACATTTCTTTCTAAATTTAGTAAACATTTGAAACTTGGAATAAAAAGTAAATCCTGAAATGAACTTACCCATTCCATCGATTATACAACATCACAAGAACGACAGGAACCAGAAGCCTTGGTTGTCCAGCTGCTCCCCTGCGAGAACACTCTCTTTCTAATCCTCAAAATAATGTATGTGTTAACTGCAGATACACCCCCATGTATGGGGGCTTAACCATTTATTACCTATGAACTATTTTATTAGTACGTAAAACCCTGATTACATTTTCTTTTAGAATTTCCTCCCCTCAATGGTTCATCTGGAACAAATCAATGAACATTTGACATAATTTTGACATCTCAGAATACATGTTATAAGAAAGTATGATTATTATAAATCTTGTTGGATATGCTTAGTTCTCACAGTAACAAGGTTAAAGAAAGCACAGTGGTTATTCTTTTGATAGAACCAAAAAAAAGTACATACTTCATTAGACCTCTAGCCCCATCTGCCATGGAATCCACAGTATTACCAAGCATGCGTATGTACACAAGCGAACCAAGCAATCCTGCACCGAAGCTGCAGAAGGCAAATGTCAAGAGGGACTGAACTGCTCTGAAATACCCATAATTTACAGCGCTAGAAAAATATAAAGCACTAGAAGAAAGCAAATTCACAGACAAATGAAACCGTATAAAGCATGTGTCTATCGTGTAATGGTGTTATTGATTATAAGGCACCAGCAAGACAAGAATAAAGTGACGAGCAAAAATAAGTAAATTGAAAAAAGAAAAAGAGTTGCAGAGGGCTTAATTCATATCAATATAATATGTCTAATGATATTACCAACTTGTTGGAACTTGGAATCACGTCAAAGGACGAAAATGGCGGAAAGACAATTCATCAGTTGATAAATTAGGACTGCAAGGAGGAGAATAGAAGCAGACAGAAACCAGTATTAGCTCTTTGGAGAGAACGCAAGAAAGATGCACGGCATCAAGGTGATCGACTCATTATGAAAGTGATTATTAGTCAAACCTTTTTGACAATTTCTTTTTGACAATATTAGAGTGCTACAGTGACAGAAAGTTCTAGAGAATCCTAAGTTTGTCATGAGAAATATTTGGATCAAGAAAAGTCCATAAGATTTCTCCAAAATAGTTTCTAGAAGGATTTAAAAGTTGCTTTGAGGTTTTGAAGAAGCGTGTAGAAGTGCTTAGAAGAAGAATGATGTAGAAACAATCAATGGTGCCTATAAATACCCCACGAGGAGATGCTTTTAAGGTATCAAGTTGAGTACAAACAAGTTGTAGAAAGCAAAGTTGTATAAACAGCTCTCTTCAATACAAAGAGTCTTTTCCTCCATACAACTTCTAGCTTTCCTCCTCTACAATTCCATCCTCTCTCTCTCTCCAAAATATTTTGTCCGCTTAGAGTAGCCTTTCCAAATTCCTAACACTTACGTTATCATTGTAAGGGTTTCTTTGATGGTGAGATAAGTGATTGCTCTTTTGTATAGTTATATTCTTTGTGGTTATGGTAGTCTCTCTCAATATCTATCTATGGATGTATTTTGGATTTGGTCAAACCACATACATGCTGTAACATCTTCTCTTTGCTTCTTCGTGGTTATTTATGAAGTTTATGATTTTTCAATTTCAAACTAAAGTTAGGTGTTCCACTTGGACATCATAAATCGTATAAGCCCAGTTTTTAAGAAGCTAATGAATAAAACAAGAAATACATGTGAAGTCCTCTCTTAAATAGACGTGATGAAATAGAAGATATCACTTTATGGTTCAACAAGAGAGATAATTTTAAAAGTGATAATTTGGTCCATACATGTAATATTTCCCTGCTGGCTTACCTAGCCGCAATTTCAGGCGTGTATGAAACATATGCCGATACTACACCAACGCCGCCAATCCCCAAAGTGAGTAGCTGCAGCCTATTCTTCAGCTGTAACAAAGAAGAAAAGAATAAGAAGGGTTGAGCATCAACGACTTAGGCTTCCACTCAGGACTTTAGATCTCATTACAAGATAAATCGCACAAATCGAATGTAAACTAAATAGTAGTGAATGTCAAATGCAGAATACCTTGAAGTAATCCTCTCTTGCTTGAGCTGCAAATACTTTGGGATCCCCAGGAGGTCGTTTTGATTCTCGTAGCATTACATCCTACACCAACACATTCTTATGACGTACAATTAGCCTGCACTATTTCACAAGCAAAACAAAAGCACAAACTCTATGCACACACAACATATCGAACCACAAACACTTCAAAGCTATAATTTGAAAGGAAAAAATGTGTATGAGGAGGTGGCTGCTCATTTTATTCGACAAGCCTACTGGTCACACCTGAGTATGTGGATTGTTGGAGATTGTGGTTAAATCTGGAATAAAACAGTAAAAGTTGATGTGCTGTAATTTTAAACTTTTTCAAGTTAACAGCTGTGCGTTTGTGAAACGCTGTGTTTAAAGCAATATTTGGCCTACTCCGGTGCAAGGATCCCAAGGCCAAACTGCTTCCAGAAATAGCAGTACAGTACTCTGGTGTGCACCAATCTAGTACTGTTAAGATCTCCTCGATCTAGAAGACCTTTCGATCAAGGCAAATATCTCCTCGATCTCAGAACCTTTCGGTTCAAAACCTTTCGGTTTCAGGAGCAAGTTCCTGCGGGCACAGTTTCTGCAGCAGTAGCACAACAGCAACAACGTCAAGATATCCTCGATCCGACGTTCGTATTTTAAGTTCGCACCAAGACCTGCCCAAGGGACCCTATTTATAGGCTTCTAAGGCCAGCTCAAGAGTCACTCTCAATTAATGTGCCTGTTACAAATCATAATGGCAATTATGATTGTAACAACAATCCATTAAATTGATGTAAATATTGTTGTAACTATTGCATGCAGCAACTTCTGAATACGAGGTAAGCAATGGACGCGTTACTACGAAACGCAAGGATCACGTCTCAGCAAATCAGACGAACCTCGTCAAACGGGCGAACCTCGTCGAACGAGCGAACCTCGTCGAACAGGCGAACCTCGTCAAACGAGCGAACCTCGTCAAACAATTGACGAACCTCGTCTGATTACGAGAACGCTAGGATCACACCCTCGTGCGAATGCATAGCTCATCTGCATGCTATGAAGTAGCCTGCGAGGCAACCTTCGTGGCAGCCAACGTGGCACCATCGTGGCACCAAAGAGCGTCACCTCGCCCCGATACATCTGGCCTGCGAGGCAACCTTCGTGGTAGCCGATGTGGCGCCAAAGAGCGTCACCTCGCCCCGATGCATCCGTGCGAAGTATAAAGTGCGCCTAATAAAACGTTAATTAGCGTCTCAGCCCGATTAGCCCCGATCCCCGGCCTATTAACCCACGAGCCCACGGCCCACTAGTACTTATGAGAGATTAATTAAAATAAAACACTTCTCGGTTTGCCGTTGGCAAGCCTCAAACAGAGTACCTTTTAAAACATCAAAACTTTAACTTTCCACTAGGCTACTAAGCATTTAATAAAAGTACTTGTAGTTAATATATATATATATTTTGAAAACTCAATTTGGAAAGCGGTTTTGACCAAAAAATCCAACATGGATCTCACTGTTTCTATCTTTCGGTAGCTCATTCTGCTAAACTAGGTGACGAAAACCAACTACAATCTTGAGAATGATAAAAACTTACGGTACCCCCAGTGGCAGCCCTGTTTGCCCGGTCCCATTTAGCTTGCTCCCGCCGAGTGGGCACCAGCCTCCATCTTGGTGACGAAACCCCCTCAGAACTCTAGATGACGACATTCCAAAAATGCAACACAAACAAATTCTCAGCTAAAACTTCAATATCACTGACAAAAAAAAATACTGAAAAAAAATCCATCAATGGCTCTCACTTGAGAAACAGAAAGCCCGCGCCTTGCAGCCTCCACTTGCTGCTCCAACACCGGCTTTGGCGGCGCCTTCAGCTCCTTACTCAGATCAATGTCAAGACTGAATATCCGCAAAAAAAAAAAGAAAAAAAAAAGATTAGGGTTCTGCCAAACAATGTGATAACGAAAAACTAATATGAGAACAAGTAAAGTTTTGTTCCAATAACCTGTCAAGGCTCATTGATCTATTCAAGCTCAAGAACCCCGAGCTCGTATCCTCCTTCTTCATCTCCCACCATAAAAACGAAAATTAGACACCATTCTTGCAATTTCCCACCATAATACGGGATTCGGCAAAGGGTTTACGAACCCCGAATCAACCAAATTCGATAATTTACCCCCAATTCTACCACATTGATTTAAATTACCTAAAATTCACGCTAAGGAATATTTCACTTACACTGCCGTTCAAAAACTAAAGACTTCAGCAGATTCGGGATATTTCAGCTCAATACAATAGAACTGGAAAGTAAATTAGCAAACATTGAGAATTGAAGGGTAAATTTGCAAATACAATTCACCAAAATACTTGTGAACTTACCAATGACGAAATGGGATTCGTCGAGGCCTGATCGTCTGTAATCAATTTCTTCATCCGATCCATAAACTCCTTATTCCAAATAAAATCGTCGGTGGCGGTGACGGGATCCTCGTCCCCTCGACCTCCCCAGTACTTCCTCAGCTTCGTCGATGTCGGCAGGGCCGCGATACTCCGGCCGGAGCGTACGCCGGTCGACCATTTCTCGGCTGTCTTCTTCTTTCGGAAGGACGACTTTGGTCAGACGAGGGTCCGTCGAGGGTTCTTCCGGAAGCGCGGACGCGCGGAGAGGACCGGCGAGATGCGGTACGAGGCGGTGAGGGTTGACATTTGGCTTACCGCGAGTGAGGGGAATCGGATACTGAGAGAGAGAGCGTGGGCCTTTTGTGGGTGTTTCAAGTCGCGGGTTTTTGTGTAGCCACGTCGCCTTTGTTTGAGATATCTTCCATCGGAGGGACTTCAGGCTTCAACAAAACATCTTAACTGGGCCGAAACTCAATAGTGCCTTTTACATTTCGTTATGGGCCTCTTCTATTTCCCAGGGCCTGTCCAATATGCATTAGGCCCTTGGTTTTTTTAATTGACTAGCAAAACAGAAGAGAACATCATTTGATAGATTTCCGACAACTTATTTTTATGAAGGAACAAGCATTAACTTTTAAAAAAGAGAAAAATGTACATCCTTATCATATTGGAATATTCTCTAATATGGCTATAATGTAGCTCAACTTCGAATTCTCTTTATATGACATAAGATATCAACTAACTTCTTGTAAATATAATTTCCCTTTTTATAAAATTCTTTTCTTAATACGTGTATTCTCCAGTGGGCAAATATTCGTCTCATCTTTTGTAATACCTTTATGCACCCCTCTTTTAAAAAAAAAAAATCATCCCAAGAATCAACGGATATAGCTTGATGCAGCAAGCCCACTTGACCCGGGGACTTTAGGACAAACTCCACGTGCTCTTCATCCATTCGCCGAGGTATCAAAAAGTTTATTCGTAGTACTGATCATCATCACCCTCTTTGCTCTTCGTTGGGACGAAGCACGATCCGTTTCGGACTCTGCCGATGTCGGCCGTTATGGCCGCCTAGGACCAAATTGTTGGGCCCACCCATATCCAACTCCCAATTATTCCTCTTCGCATCATCACATCAAGCTACCGGCTCCCGAACACCAGACAGCTCAGTTCTTCAATACGGGGTACGTGTTGTATGGGAACGGACCTATGATGCATTTAGTAGGGGCGTAAAACTAGTATTTTACCCTCTTTGTTTACGGCTCAGACTGACCGCTCGCATGTAGCCGGTTCTGATGTATAATATAATACAGCCTTCAAGACGGTGCTATGAGAACAAATGGTTTTTTTAATTTTGAATAATTCTGCGCAGATGAAATGTTCTGAATAATGTTTATATTATCATTTCGAATAATGCTTACATTATCATACGAGTACTCTAAGACCTTTCGGCCGAACTTGCCATCGCATGCATTGTCTTGCTTGCTTTTTTTAAGATGGAAGTATAGAACTATATGCATAGTTAAAGTGTTTAATCAGATTTGAAGCTTAAATTTTATATTGTAAGATGTCACATTCAACGTTCTTTTTTATGAATTGAAGGTTTGAACTCTCTCAGTAACGCATTTTTCTTAATTTGCGTTAATATGTATTCATTAAGATTTAGTTCGGAATGCTATACGTCTCGCGGGCTAGTAAGTTGCGCACTCTTTTTTTTAATTCCACGTGTCATGTTTTGCTCGTTTTGGTTCCATGTATCGTGTTTTGCGCATCTTATGTACCAAACCTGCAGTCGGAGGTATTCCTAACACGTGGCATTGTCTCGCTGGCCCAAAAAGAAAAGGTCGGTGCTAATTATTATATACTAAACAATCTCCAATTTATGAGCACTAGCATCGCGGAGCCTTCTTCATGCTTTTACTCCGGATCTTTTTAAGATTCCACCACTCCTCGCTGCTCTCTCTATATATTTCAAGCGCCTCAGAGCACTCCTGAACCAATCCGAGCACTGCCGAATGCAAACTTGCTACCTACTTCTATTCGTTTAAAAGCTCGGGGAGAAGAAGAATCAACCAAGTTCAACAAGATGACGGTTAGCCACTTAGCCTACACTATTCTTCATATTTAAAATGTTTAATTTAGCTCATATATAAATGCATGCTCTAGTTAACGGATTTGGATTCTCTCCACTATAAAAAAAAAGATTGCGGAGGAATAACTGTCGTTGATTTCTTTAGTGGCCCGGTTGTGTTTCATTCCATATTCAACACTCATCACAACCACCCAGTAAAGAAATCAACGTTTTTTCGTGGAGAGAGGATCCGTACTTAGGGGCAATTTGGATAGGTTTTTTTGGGTGGTATAAGAGGAGAAAGCTGTCAAAAATGTCAGCTTTTTGATAGCTTTTCCCTAAAATCACCTTTTTAAGGGTGATAAAAATCAATTTTTAAGGGGTGATTTTGGGGAAAGCTGTCAAAAAGCTGACATTTTTGACAGCTTTTCCCACTTTTACCACCAAAAAAAAAAGAACCAAACAGCCCCATAATCCGGTTCAATAATTAATTGCAGTCACCTACTATTTTTATTCATCGGGAACTGAATCCTCCTCCAATTCTAAAACTAAAATTATCATTTCGTTCCGTAGATCGTAGAGCTATGCGTGCACATGTGCTGCTCAGGCTGCGAGGCCCGCATCAGGAAATCCCTCGCCAAACTCCGTGGCGTCGACACCGTCGACATCGACATGCCCCTCCAGAAAGTCACCGTCACCGGCTACGCCGACCAGAAAAAAGTACTGAAGGCGGTTCGAAAATCGGCCGAAGAGCGGTGCTCTGGCCCAGCTACCAGTCCCAAATTACGGCGCGACCATCGACCATCAGCACTACAATCATAATCGACATCCAACGCGGCTGAATTATTCGACTTGGTACTAGTTTGTGTCGTGAACGCCTTTCGCGTACTCGACGGCGTCGAGCTCGTTCGGTTTTGTTAACTTCGGAAGCACGGCGTACGACGAAGGAATCCATCGTGCACGTCGTACTTATGGGCTGCCGCCGGCGAGCTTTTTATGGCGGGATTGTCGGGGCGAGAGGGCTGTGGGCGAATGTTTAGTGACGACAATCCTAATGCCTGCTCTATAATGTGAAGCTAGCTTTTTGCGTGGTTAGGATATGGGATCTTATGTTTTATATAAAAAGATCCCTTGTGTGTGTATCGGGAGGCTACGGCGTCCCGCTGGGTATTTTATTTTGTAAAATTATGGTGGTCGTTAATATTGTATATATTTTCCTTTGCCAGTGTTAATTTCTTCGGTATTAATTAGGGATTCGGATCCTCTCCACTACAAAAAAATAGTGGATGAACCACTACATAATCACAGCCATTGATTATCTAGTTGATGGTTATGATTTTTTCTTTTAGTACAAATTAGGAATGAGTGCAATAGACGGGGGTATGATAAGTGTTAGATTTAGATTGTATCATAACCGCCTACTAAATAATCAACGCTTATGATTAAAAGTAGTGGTCTCTCCACTACTTTTTTGTAGTGGAGATGATCCAAATCCATTAATTAGTGTTTAAGAATGAAAAGTAACTGAGATTTTGTGTGGAAAACGTGTTTCTTGAAAATGTCCTTGCTGCAGTCCAAATAAGGCTTAATATTATTGTACGGTAGTAATCTTTAAAACTGAAAAATAACGATTATCATTATGGAAATTCATTGAGATCTTATAATTTATAGAACCTCTTAACCATTAGACTAAAATAACGAAATTATAAAAGGCTGAAACTTGTACCCAGACAATGCTATCAATCTTTGAAAAATCCACTTTAAAGTCATGGCCGGTGGGATTTGAATCTGGATTGTTCTAATATTATTTTAAACTAAGTCTCTCCAACCATTACGCATAAACTCCAAATTTATGATGAGAGTTGAGATTTATATTTTTGTATTTTAACAGAACCAATTTGTCACCTTACATTCATCCGAGGCTACTCATGTTTTTATGGAAACATTTAAATTCTTTTGAATTGGTATTTACCGTCGAAATCTAAATGAATACTTATATACAAGGAATACTTTGTTTTGTTGAAAGATCTTGATTTTAGCAATGTATTTTTGTAGATTTAGAAAGTTCTATTGAAAATGTATTACGCTATCAAATTTTAGTTTCCCCTTATGCTACGCAATTTTTAGCCAGGGCCTATGCAATTAGATTTCCGTCTCAAGTTGTTTTATTTACTTCACTCACAAATTTTCCAAAACAAAATATAACCATCATCTTTGCTCTCTGGTCCTTCACTCGTTTGGAATGTTTTGTGTATGCCTTGCTTTAACTTTTCTTTCCTCAAATTTATTGTTTCACCACTTTTACATTTAAATACTTTATTGTTTCACCACTTTTACATTTAAATATCTTAAGTTATAAAAAATAGTATTTCAATATATTAAGTTGTAAAAAAAAGTAACAGTTTAATATTCTAATTTGTAAGAAATTAACACGTCAGTAGATTTTGTTAGTTGCGTATGGGGATATTTCTAAGATTATTCACATGTGATTAGTGTGTGACATTTTAATAATTGTATTGACTCAATTTATTGTCATATTTACCATTATACCTACCATTCATCTATTTGTTAAATTTTTATACTGGTATATTTTTTATCATAATGGGAGTTTTAAACAGTGTTTACAATATTCTAAGAGTGGACAATTTAGAGCATTTATGTGCTATTTTTTACAACTTAGGATTTTTTAGTGTAAATGTGGTGAAATATTAGGATATTTAAATGAGCCTATGTATACACAACAATCACTAACGTCTCGTTTGTTACGCTGGAATAGAGTCAAGTGAGAATTGAATGAATATAGGAATAAAATAAAATTGATGTGGGAATGGAATGCTCATTTCCATGTTTAGACGCGATTTAAAAAGTAAGTGGGAATATATTTAAGAAGGTTATATCTGAAATTTATTTATTGTTTTTATTCTCACTTAGTGGAAAAATCAATTTCTTAATAACTCATTGGAGTGACAATTCTCACATTAAGTGGGAATTGATGAGAAATAAGAATGACATTTTTAGCATCCAAAATTACATCATGTTTGATAAGAGAATAAAAAGTTAGAATTATATTCTATTCCCACTCATCCCCCCCCCCACCCACCCACCCACCCCGGGACTGACAGTGGCAGAATTGTAATTTTTGAATTCTTTGTGAATCCTATTCTTGAGTTTGGCTTAGAAAATTTTTTGGGATTACCAATTCCTAGAAGTAGCAACAGTATGGGTTTTTTTATAGAAACCCAAATCGGAGAAGGCTGGGCGGATTTGGGCTAGATTTCTGACATTTGCTTCAATGTCGATTCCGATTCCGATTCCGATTCCTAGAGGTCACGAAATCAAGCCCTAGATCTGGAATCGTTGTTCTCCTGCCCTTCGTCTTCGCGCCTCTTCTCCCGCCCTTCGTCTTCTTCTACTTGGGGTCGGGGCTGTTTGTCGAAACCCTAGATTCTCTGAAGTCGGAGGGTTTCTGGCCTTTGATTTATTTAATTTGATTTCCACGATCTTGTTGGTGGGTTTCTGGCCTTTGATTCTTGGTGTTACCTACTCGAAATTGTTCTGGTTCAGAGCATTTTGTTGGCTACGGTGGGTTCTCTGTATTCGGCAACTTTGCTGCTTGGACGTCGGCATTTTCCCCCCTCTGCAGCTAGGTATAAATTTTTAAACTCTTTTTTAGCCTAATTTCTTCGTGCTTAATGTGATGAACTGTTTCTGTAGAATGATAATATTCTTGATAATTCGTTACATGTATAATTACCAGAAAATAGGGTACATGTTGACTAAATTTCAGTTAATTGTGTTAAATAGAATGCATGATATTTGTGTGAATGAGTTGTTTACAATATATGTGTTTACCAAAGAATGTGAATGCATGACATGAAGTATAGGGTTAAGTTCATTACATGAAAATCCACCGGGTAATAAAATGTGTTGTTCTTGATAATTGTGTGAGATGGAATGCAACATTAGTTAAAATAATTTATTATTGCAATTAGATTTCTTGCTTTAAAAGAAATAAATATTTGTATCAATTATCTACTTAATTTTGACAAGAAATAAGTAGCCATCTTAAGCTGTAACTGTATGATAACGTTAAAACGGATGTAGATGGATATGAAAGATGAGGAAGAATTGAAGAGGACGTGTGCTAATACAGCTGTCTGCGCCGTCGTCACTTTGGTAACATGTATCTTGAGAATGCGTGCTAAGCGCAAGAGAATATCAAATTGTACGAAGCAAGAAAAGATTAGAAAAATATATTGTAGAGAGGCTCACTTCAGTCGTGTACTGGAGGGCTATCAAGATAGCTGCCAATCTTATATTAGAATGAGACCGAGGGCATTTTTTAAACTTGTTGAAGTAATGAAAGAAAACGGTTTATTAAAAGATACAAGACACGTTCAAGTTGAAGAACAGCTTGCTATGTTCCTGAGTATTGTTGGGCACAAAACTAAAAATAGAATAATAAGAACTGAGTTCATAAGATCATGGGAAACAGTTAGCAGGTATTTCAATAAAGTCTTGCAAGCAATGAATGGATTACGTGATCGGTACATGAAGCAAGCCCCAAAAGAAGTTCCCGAGGAGATTGCAAACAACTCAAATTATTTTCCTTACTTTAAGGTAAGTTAAATACATACAACTTAACAATTTTCCAAATAAACTTATTTTTATTCAACTATGTATAATTTATAATTTTTTATAGGACTGCATTGGTTTGATAGATGGCACACACGTCGACGCGGTTTTACCTAGTGACCTAGTTGCACGGTTTAGAGGGCGAAAAGGGGTCACCCAAAACATCTTAGCAGCATGCACCCCCAATAAACTATTTACTTATGTCTTGGCTGGCTAGGAGGGGCAGCAAATGATTATAGGGTATTACAAGACGCCCTGTCTAGAATCCTGAGCAGTTGGCTCCGAGTTTATGATGGTATTCATTCTCACTTGTGCACATTATGAATAATTTATTAACTACTTGACAATATTTTAGATTTTAAAATACTGTTTAATTAATGTAGGTAAATATTACCTATGTGACGCTGGATACACCACAATGCCAGGTTTCATATCCCCGTATCGCGGTGTCCGATATCATTTAAAAGAGCACACCGGTAGGACACCAAAGAATAGGAAGGAGTTGTTCAATTTAAGGCATTCATCTTTAAGATCAAAAATTGAGTGCACATTTGGGATACTGAAGAATCGGTTTAAAATTCTTGCGGGGAAGCCGAATTATCCATTTCCCACTCAAGTGGACATTGTACTAGCGTGTACTGTGTTGCACAACTTTATTGCCTTGGAGGATCCGGATGATGATATTTTAAATGAAAATGTTGAAATTGATGAAGATACTGGGGAAGAGACAAATGAGGACGAATCAAATGTGATGGACTATACTCAAAGTAGGACACAAAGAGAGGATCGAGATGTTAGAAATGAATGGAAGGAGTTACGAGATCAAATTGCTTGGGCGATGTGGGTGGATTATTGTGCAAAGTACAATGGTGGTAACACAATGGAGAGCGGTTTAACTTAGTGTAGTATTTGTCCTATGGCTATGTAATAACTTGGTGAATTTTAAAATACTGTTCGCATCGATATTGTTTAATGTTTCTTTGCTTGTAACAAACCATTACTACTTTTATCACTTGCTATTTTGTTATGTTGTTTGAACTAGAAATATCATCGTTTACTATATTCCCTGCTAAATGCATACATATCCCATATTCTATAAATTTCTTTATTGTTAATATGGCTATGCTTACAAAATATATTAGGTATGGCTAACAATCCGGCAGATAAGCAAAGCGTGCCTTCTCATTCGAATGCAATGCCAAGTCCTACATCAGGGATTAACATGAACTACATGCCTGTTCGACCACAGCCATTCACCTCACCTCAGCATACTTTCTCACCATTCCCACCATGGGATGGTAATTATGGAGCGCGACAGCTTGTCGTGTCGCGGCTTGGGCGCTGCAATCTAGGGTGCCGCGGCTATGTTAAAGGAGTGTTGCAGCAGTTACGAAACAGTTATATGATGATTTTTGAGGCCCACGTGGCAGCATACCAGAAACAGAACGTGTGCTGACGTGTACAAGCAGTTAAACCACGAAAAAAGGTGGTTAAAAGTCGTGGGAGAGCGGTTTTAAGCACGATCAAACGTGCTGATAACTGCCTCTTCGGCCGCCGCAGGTTACACTGCCGCGCCAATAGCCGGCGCCAATAGCCGCGACAGTGTTGACTGACGCGGCCAAAGAGCATTTGTTTGGTCAGTTATCTCGCCCCCGTTTCCACTGTTATGCATTCATACCCCTATAAATACCTCCCTAGACATGAAATAAATGACAGAGAGCAGTTAAGAGCAGAAAAGACTTAAGCTTTTGGTGAATTAGAGCAAAAGAGAGAGTCTTCCTTCTTCACAAATATCTTCAAGAAGCTTTTGGCGATTCCTAGAGATCTAAGCTCTGACTTGATCTTTAGAAGAGTGAACATCTTACATCGATAAGATATTCGCTTCAAATTCTTACTTCGATAAACGAAGGAAGAATCATTAAACCCCTCACGGTTCAATCAGAATCTGTGATTTGGTGGTCCACGAGTCAAAGCGCTCCCGGCACAGGCAAAGATCCCACGCAAGCAGCGATCCAAACAACGATCCTGCGTTTGTTTCTAAAAAGTTGTATATAAAAAAGGTATCTCTTTTTTGAATTTATTGTAATCGACCGAAGATATAATGAATTCCATGACAAAACCAACTTTTGACGAAAACAAGCTGGCGACCACAGTGGGAGTTTGCCCTTCTGGATGAAAACAAAATGACGGGGAGTCAGTCAACAATTTTGTCAAGCGCTTCCGTAACAAGGCAATGAATTGCAGAGATCCTGTTACAGAGGAGTTCATTCTGCAAACATGCCATAATAATCTCTCTATCGATGTCCTGGAAGCTCTGGGGGTCGTACCATCCAAAACTTGGAAAGATTTGAAAATACGCGGTGAACAAGCTGAACACTTTCTTAAAAGAAAGAAAGCCGAGAGAAGCCAACCGACGACATCTGCAATCACTGGGAACCCTCGCCAATGACAAAATCGAGCTACCACCTATTAAAGATCAGGAGGGAGCTAAGAGAATTACGGATCCAAACTACTGTGCGTACCACAGAAGGGTTCTTCATCCCACTGAGATTTGCTTCGGACTCAAAAATAAAATCCAAGCATTAATTGACTCCGGCGTCATAACGGCGAAACAAGCCAAGTAAAGACGACTTTAACTCCATTGCGTACCACAGAAGGGTTCTTCATCCCACTGAGATTTGCTTCGGACTCAAAAATAAAATCCAAGCATTAATTGACTCCGGCGTCATAATGGCGAAACAAGCCGATTAAAGATGACCCTACTCCATTGGATACACGAGTATAAACTGTTTCCCCAACTCCATTGGGTACACGAGTATAAACTGTTTCCCCACACTCCGAAGAGTATACGAGTATAAACTGCTCCTCGATACTCCAACAGGTATATGAGTCTAAACTATTTCCTTTCTTTCACGGGAAGTTCCTAGAGAATGCCATGCATGGTACTTTTAAGGATAACCCGATCATATAGCTAAACATAATGATAAACTCAGTTTCGCAAGAAAAAGCTGGGGGTGGATGGTTCATGTAACGGAAAGTTCTCGGAAGAATGTATATGTAACTTTCTTAGGAATAACCCGATCATTGCAAACAAAGTGTTAAACACTACATCCCCACGGTGATTTCCGAATACTCTTTTGTTGAGATGAGATTTGATCACTCCTTTAGATCAATCTTCCCTCACAAAACTCACATTTGGTCAAACCTTTAAACAGTTAGGACCAAAGCCAAAATCCCCTCTCGATTCGTTCCATGAACGAGAGGTCCACAAATTGAACGATCAAACCTTTAAACAGTTAGGATCGTCTCAAATTCCCATCTTGGTCAAACCTTTAAACAGTTAGGACCAAAGCCAAAATCCCCTCTCGATTCGTTCCATGAACGAGAGGTCCACAAATTGAACGATCAAACCTTTAAACAGTTAGGATCGTCTCAAAACTCCCACTTGGTCAAACCTTACTACAGTTAGGACCAAAACCAAAATCCCCTTTCGATTCCTTCCATGAACGAAAGGTCCACAAATTGAACGATCAAACCTTCCTACGGTTAAGATCGTCTCAAAATTCCCATTTTGGTCAAACCTTTAAACAGTTAGGACCAAAGCCAAAATCCCCTCTCGATTCGTTCCATGAACGAGAGGTCCACAAATTGAACGATCAAACCTTTAAACAGTTAGGATCGTCTCAAATTCCCATCTTGGTCAAACCTTTAAACAGTTAGGACCAAAGCCAAAATCCCCTCTCGATTCGTTCCATGAACGAGAGGTCCACAAATTGAACGATCAAACCTTTAAACAGTTAGGATCGTCTCAAAACTCCCACTTGGTCAAACCTTACTACAGTTAGGACCACAACCAAAATCTCCTTTCGATTCATTTTTTGCGAACGAAGGGTCCACTTTTGAATTGAGTAATCAAACCTTATGACAGTTAGGATTATTCAAACCAATCCAGATTCTCTAAGTGGAGATCCCACTTTGAGTTTCTTTACTCCAGGAGATAGAATATAAAATTCTTTCTCTCCGATTCTGGGTTTATCTCTACCAACAAACAAGAGACCAGGAGATAGAATATAAAATTCTTCCTCTCCATCATCGGGTTCATCTCTACCAACAAACAAGAGACCAGGAGATAGAATATAAAATTCTTCCTCTCCATCATCGGGTTCATCTCTACCAACAAACAAGAGACCAGGAGATAGAATATAAAATTCTTCCTCTCCATCATCGGGTTCATCTCTACCAACAAACAAGAGACCAGGAGATAGAATATAAAATTCTTCCTCTCCATCATCGGGTTCATCTCTACCAACAAACAAGAGACCAGGAGATAGAATATAAAATTCTTCCTCTCCATCATCGGGTTCATCTCTACCAACAAACAAGAGACCAGGAGATAGAATATAAAATTCTTCCTCTCCATCATCGGGTTCATCTCTACCAACAAACAAGAGACCAGGAGACAGAATATAAAATTCTTCCTCTCCATTATCGGGTTCATCTCTACCAACAAACAAGAGACCAGGAGATAGAATATAAAATTCTTCCTCTCCATCATCGGGTTCATCTCTACCAACAAACAAGAGACCAGGAGATAGAATATAAAATTCTTCCTCTCCATCATCGGGTTCATCTCTACCAACAAACAAGAGACCAGGAGATAGAATATAAAATTCTTCCTCTCCGATTCCGGGTTCATCTCTACCAACAAACAAGAGACCAGAATACTCCAATAGGTATACGAGTCTAAACTATTTCCCTAATCTCAACAGGAAGTTTCTGGAGAATATCACTCAAAATATTCTTAAGAATAACCTGGCTACCTCCCAACGGGTATATGAGGTTAAACTATTTCCCGAACACTCCAATATAGTATATGAGTATAAACTATTTCTCAAATTCTTCGACAGCAGTTTTAATTTGAGACTTCGACAACGGCCACGCGATAAACGCAGCACCGGAGGAATTTTAGCTATTCTACAAAGCACTGAATAAGCTAAAAGATAAAGAAGTCAAGAATTGAAGCTATTCGCAGACCATTCTACGCAACTTCCCCAACAAAGCACTGGAGAAATTGCAAGAAAAGCTTATCATATCCAAAGTGTCCCAGACTCCTCTCAAAAAATGATGAGTCTGAGATACTTTGGAGGGGGTATCTGTAGACATCAAAAAATGCTTACAGACATTCAAACACCACTCAAGACGATATAGAAGAACAATATACACGTCATCAAGCAACATATGGCGGCGCGGCAGGACATGGTGCCGCGGCTAAGGCGCGGCAGACCAAGGTGCCGCGGCTAAGGCGCGGCAGACCAAGGTGCCGCGGCTAAGGCGCGGCAGACCAAGGTGCCGCGGCTAAGGCGCGGCAGACCAAGGTACCGCGGCTAAGGCGCGGCAGCCTATGGTGTCGCGGCTTAACCGCTGCAACCTATGGTGCCGCGGCAGTTAAAGCAGGATGCTACAGCAGTTATAATACAGTTATCTGATGATTATTTAAAGTCCACGTGGCGGAGTATCAGAAATAGAACGTGTGCTGATGTGGAAAAGCAGTTAAACCACGAAAAAGGTGGTTAAAGGTCGTGGGAGAACTGTTTCAAACACGTATGAACGTGGGTGTAACTGCCCCTTTAGCCGCGGCAGTGTCGACTGCCGCGCTCTTTGGCCGCGACAGTGTCGACTGTCGCGCCCTTTAGCCGCGACAGCATCAGCTGCCGCGCCTAAAGAGACAGTTATTGACCAGCTATTTCTTCAGTTATCGTCTAAGGAGGCTATAAATACCCCCCTATAGCCATCATTGACAGGGGCTGAGCATTTTCCAGAGAGATTAGAGCAGAGAGCCTTGAGTTTTGGTGAATTAGAGCAAGAGAGAGAGTCTTCCTTCTTCACAAACATCCTCAAGAAGCTTCTAGCGAGTCCTAGAGATCTAAGCTCAGACTTGATCTTTGGAAGAGTGAACATCTTACATCGATAAGATATTCGCTTCAAATTCTTACTTCGATAAACGAAGGAAGAATCATTAAACCCCTCACGGTTCAATCAGAATCTGTGATTTGGTGGTCCACGAGTCAAAGCGCTCCCGGCACAGGCAAAGATCCCACGCAAGCAGCGATCCAAACAACGATCCTGCGTTTGTTTCTAAAAAGTTGTAATTTTTCTTTTGTTGTGTAAAAGAAGTCTTATAAAAAGACTATCTCTTTTGAATTTGTTGTAATCGACCGAAGATATAATGAATTCCATAACAAAACCAACTTTTGACGCAAACAAGCTGGCGACCACAGTGGGAGCCAACGGTCTCGCTGCCGAGACCGTCGTGTCGCAGCCGATCAAGATTCCAGTTGAATCCATGGTCGAATACGAATTCGACCAAACCAAGTTTGAGGAATATCTCTCATCATCCTCTTCAAGATCTTCATTATCTCGCAAGTACAAGAGGATCTCACAATTGAGGAAGAGTTGCATGCCAAAGAAGGCACAAAATGAAGACTCTCGCTTGATTGTTGCTGAGAATTTCACTCGCAACACCTCTGCTCAAAATGGCTCTTATCTAATTGAAGAGTCATCGAATCAAAGCCCGACGACATTGACGAAAAGAGCTCGTCAGAGACAGCGTCAGCGTCTTGCTCGTCAAATAGCTAAGGCATTTGAACAAACCGACGGAGTTCGTTATTATGCGGACTTAGAGTCGAGGAAACAACAAGTGGTTCGTTCAACGCAACGACGAACTACTCACGTTTCTGCACAATTCACAACGGAGGAATGGACACTCATCAAAAGGGCTCGTTCGACCCTCCAAGAACGTATACAAAAACGTCGTGCAAACGTTGTTCATGCCCGTGCTCTCTTACAACAAAGACGAGAAAGGAGGAAGGAAACGGTGACCAAAGAATCACCAAAACTCCGCCAAGTTTGGATTCTGAAGTCTGGACTTATGCAAAATCAGCATTCGGAGCCCGTTAAGACTCCATACCCACAAGGGGGTGGTTCTAAACGTGCGACTCCCGACATAACCTTGGATCGCTTAAAGACAAAAATAAATTGTCCTGAGAATGCCAACAAGGTTTTATACCCCCAGAAGAAGACGCATTCACCAAATGATATCGTCATACCTGGGAGATCATACCAACAGACGATACGATTTTTTGGCAATCATACCGATGAATCGTATTATCAAGTTGAGGTTGTGAATAATTTTCGAAAGAGAGTTATTCGAGAGATAAACTCTCGTTGTTCCTGTGCACGACTCGTCAAAACAGCATTATCAGAATGTGACTGTTTCAAACGAGAAATCATCCCACGAAAAGTCTCTGCATTATCAAAGCCTAAGCTGAGACATTTCCGCAAAAGAAAATCAGCTGCCCAAAATGATGAATTCCCTGAAGTCACCATCAACGTAGCTGATAGAAGAAAGTCTAAACAGCATTCAAGTGACTCAAATCCCGACTTTTCCCCGAAAGGAAAAGTCAATCCAAGAATTGCTCAAAGGATGTCTCGACTCCAATTAGGAGCTATCAGACGCAGAGACTACAAGAGAATGCAAGAAGGAATGTCCTCGGAGGATGAATTCTCGGACACTTATTCTGCAATCGCTTCTGATGATACAATGTCTAGCACAGGACAAATCAGAGAAGTATTCACAATCACTGCTGATCAGTTCACTCAAATACTTCAGGAAGCTCTAGCCAAACAACGTGAAGAAATTAGAGCTGAAGTGAAGACAGAAATGAAGTTGGCTATCCAACAAATGAGAGAACTGTTAACTCAACAGCCTCAACCTCCTGAGTCCAATCAGCGATTTGAATCCAGCCACCACACTCGGAATGTTGTAGATGACAGTGATCCAGAGGTGGATGAAGTCATTATGGCTGATACACCTCCCAATGGCAATAACGCTGGGGGTGGTTTAACGGATCCTCCCAATAACGATATTGGGGGTGGTTCAATAGCACCTCTCACTGGGGGTGGTCCAATTATCTTTACTCGACATCATTCAGAAAGAAATGAAGACGATGACGGGAAAATGCAAAAACTTGAAGACAAAATCAATGCTTTGATGACGGCTCAAGAAGTTAAGAAGACGGGTATTCCATGTCCTTATCCGAGGGAATGGGATTCAATACCATACCCGACCAAATTCAATCTGATTAACTTCACACCGTTTGAAGGGAAGAGTTCGCCGATTCAACACTTGATTTATTTCAAGTCTCATTTGGGCATAATCTCTGGAAACGAGGCCTTAATGATCCGGTCATTCGTTGGCACCCTTCGTGGGCCCGCCTTCGATTGGTACCGACGGCTCAAGCCAGGGAGCATCAATTGCTGGGATGACATGGAAAGTTTGTTCCTCAGCAACTTCTTCGATGATGACACCGAAGTGTCAATCGGAATCCTTTTGGATGAGAAGCAAAAAGACGGAGAGTCAGTCGACAATTTTGTCAAGCGTTTCCGTAACATGGCGATGAATTGCAGAGATCCTATTACAGAGGAGTTCATCCTGCAAACATGCCACAATAACCTCTCCATCGATGTCTTGGAAGCTTTGGGGGTTGAGCCGTCCACAACTTGGAAGGAGTTAAAATTTCGTGGCGAACAAGCTGAACACTTTCTTAAAAGAAAGGAAGCTGAGAAAGGCCAACAAATGACATCTGCAATCATTGGGAACGCAACTTTCGATCCGAAGTTTCAAAAAGAATATTCATTCGAAGAGGATGAAGCTCCAGCCATATTGGAATACCTCCTCGCTAATGACAAAATCGAGCTACCACCTATTAAAGATCAGGATGGAGCTAAGATGATTACGGATCCAAATTACTGTGCGTACCACAGAAGGATTCTTCATCCCACCGAAATTTGCTTTGGACTCAAAAACAAAATCCAAGCCTTAATTGACTCCGGCGTCATAACGGCCAAAGAAGTCGAGTAAAGACGACCATATTACTCCATCGGATACACGAGTATAAACTGTTTTCCCCAACTCCATTGGGTACACGAGTATAAACTGTTTCCCCTCACTCCGAAAAGTATACGAGTATAAACTGCTCCTCGATACTCCAAAAGGTATATGAGTCTAAACTATTTCCTTTCCTTAACGGGAAGTTCCTGGAGAATCCTATATTCTTAAGGATAACCCGAACATATGACTGAGGTTAACGTACTCCTCGTTATACCCAGTTTTACAAAGAAAGCTGGGGGTCGATAATTCATGTAATGGGAAGTTCCTGGAAGAATGTTAAATATAATATTCTTAGGGATAACCCGATTATTATGGACAGAATGATAAATACTAAGCTCCTATTATGATTTTCGAACACTCTTTTGCTGAGATGAGATTCGATCACTTCGTTAGATCAATCTTCCCTCACAAAACCCATTTGGTCAAACCTTTAAACAGTTAGGACCGAAGCCAAAATCCCCTCTCGATTCGTTCCATGAACGAGAGGTCCACAAATTGAACGATCAAACCTTTAAACAGTTAGGATCGTCTTAAATACCCATTTGGTCAAACCTTTAAACAGTTAGGACCAAAACCAAAATCCCCTCTCGATTCGTTCCATGAACGAGAGGTCCACAAATTGAACGATCAAACCTTTAAACAGTTAGGATCGTCTCAAATTCCCATTTGGTCAAACCTTTAAACAGTTAGGACCAAAGCCAAAATCCCCTCTCGATTCGTTCCATGAACGAGAGGTCCACAAATTGAACGATCAAACCTTTCGCGGCTAAGGCGCGGCAGACCAAGGTGCCGCGGCTAAGGCGCGGCAGCCTATGGTGTCGCGGCTTAACCGCTGCAACCTATGGTGCCGCGGCAGTTAAAGCAGGATGCTACAGCAGTTATAATACAGTTATCTGATGATTATTTAAAGTCCACGTGGCGGAGTATCAGAAATAGAACGTGTGCTGATGTGGAAAAGCAGTTAAACCACGAAAAAGGTGGTTAAAGGTCGTGGGAGAACTGTTTCAAACACGTATGAACGTGGGTGTAACTGCCCCTTTAGCCGCGGCAGTGTCGACTGTCGCGCTCTTTGGCCGCGACAGTGTCGACTGTCGCGCCCTTTAGCCGCGACAGCATCAGCTGCCGCGCCTAAAGAGACAGTTATTGACCAGCTATTTCTTCAGTTATCGTCTAAGGAGGCTATAAATACCCCCCTATGGTCATCATGGACAGGGGCTGAGCATTTTCCAGAGAGATTAGAGCAGAGAGCCTTGAGTTTTGGTGAATTAGAGCAAGAGAGAGAGTCTTCCTTCTTCACAAACATCCTCAAGAAGCTTCTAGCGAGTCCTAGAGATCTAAGCTCAGACTTGATCTTTGGAAGAGTGAACATCTTACATCGATAAGATATTCGCTTCAAATTCTTACTTCGATAAACGAAGGAAGAATCATTAAACCCCTCACGGTTCAATCAGAATCTGTGATTTGGTGGTCCACGAGTCAAAGCGCTCCCGGCACAGGCAAAGATCCCACGCAAGCAGCGATCCAAACAACGATCCTGCGTTTGTTTCTAAAAAGTTGTAATTTTCCTTTTGTTGTGTAAAAGAAGTCTTATAAAAAGACTATCTCTTTTGAATTTGTTGTAATCGACCGAAGATATAATGAATTCCATGACAAAACCAACTTTTGACGCAAACAAGCTGGCGACCACAGTGGGAGCCAACGGTCTCGCTGCCGAGACCGTCGTGTCGCAGCCGATCAAGATTCCAGTTGAATCCATGGTCGAATACGAATTCGACCAAACCAAGTTTGAGGAATATCTCTCATCATCCTCTCGCAAGTACAAGAGGATCTCACAATTGAGGAAGAGTTGCATGCCAAAGAAGGCACAAAATGAAGACTCTCGCCTGATTGTTGCTGAGGATTCTACTCACAACCTCTCTGCTCATAATGGCTCTTCGCCAAGTAAAGAGTCATTAAATCAAAGCCCACCGGCATTGACGAAAAGAGCTCGTCAGAGACAACTGGGGTTTGGTGTTGTGGGTTACTTGTTGTTTTGGTTTGCCTTGCCTGTGGTTTTCCTTGCACTTGATATGTGGCAATGATGATGATCAACGTTTTCTGAGAATGCAATCTAACTTACATCGTTTATTATATCCAGATGAGGGCAAAGGGGATGACATTGCAGCCTACATTGAATTGACAATGTCTAGGCGAGGCAATTCATCCTTATAATGCAATCTGTAATAAACATGTTTAAGTTATAGGTGGGGCAATCAACGATGACAAGTTTATCTATTACTGAGCCATACAATATCAATTAGAATTTGTACCCAGTTCAAACAACAGTTTTCATTACACCCTCAGTAGTTTTTGCAAGTACAGGTACATGACATGAAGTTTGTAATAATTAAAATAACACAAAAAATTGCTAAGAAAATTGCAGAAATTTTCCAAACTAGTAGTTGATTTTCGACAAGTCTCAATTCTTTCTTCAGCTTCTTTGATTGCAAAATATATTTATCTCCATACCTATTTTCTTTGACATATTGGCTTCCTTGGTTGCTTGATGACTCTCCTCTTTCTTCAGCCCATTCGAAAAAATTACATTCTTTATTTGGGAATTTTTCACACCCCCAATAACACCTACCCTTATTTTTACCATTCTTGCACACTTTCATCGGTGTTCGGAGATGACAGTCGCAATAAACTTCATAATTCTGCCAGCACTCTTCTGATATCATTTTCATGTCGGGGCAGCAAATTGAAGATAATAGGAATTTTATAAATGCTGAAAATGAGAATGTTTGGATTATTTGTGAGGCCTCAAGGTGAATTTATAGCCACATTGGCCCTCTACTAGCCGTTGCTACAGTGTTCTGACTATGTTTTTTGAAATCTGAAATTTGAAGCTGAAAATAGCCGTTGCTACAGTGATTCCAGCAAGAAAATATAAATTTTGGTTGCTTCTAGCCGTTGCTACAGTAGTTTTTAAATGTTAAAGAGGTTCTCTGTTGCTACAGTATCTACTCCCCAAAAAAAGGTCTTTTTGAAGCAAACATGGTATTAGGAATTGGACCAATTCTATAAAAGTGAGATTCCTAATCCTTTGGGTGAAACAAACATAGAATGCCAAAAAAAATAGGATTTTATAAAACTATTACTTGTCTATAAAATTTTTATAGAATAGGTTGGAATCCATAAATAAAATAGGATTCCTAATCCTATTCCTACCCTCTATTGAACCAAACAGCCCCTTAGACTAATTCCCAAATAACGGAAGTATGGTTAATTTTTATATTATATAATTCATCTGTAATAAAATAAAATGATATCAAAAGGATCTCATGTCTTCATTTGATCATAATATATGCAAGGGTACGGTGGTAATTTTATATTCCCAGAAATTGCCTAATTTAAACGCAGATCCCTTCAAATAAAATGCTCGTCTCCTTTCATTTTCCCTAAAAATTTATCCCTTTTCTCCCAATTTTTTCCGAGCTCAGAGTGATCATCAATGGCTTCTCTAGAGTCACGCGAGGGTTTCGTCTACAAGGCCAAGCTCGCCGAACAAGCCGAGCGATACGACGGTAAACCCTAATTCTTCCCATCTCTAAACCTAGGGTTAGGGTTTCTGATCCAATCCATCCATGTTTTTTTTTCTATTTACAGAAATGGTCGATTTAATGAAGAGCGTGGCTAAACTCGACGTCGAGCTGACCGTCGAAGAGCGCAACCTCCTCTCTGTTGGTTACAAGAACGTGATCGGAGAGCAGAAGGAGGAGTCGAAGGGGAACGAGAATCATGTGAAGAAGATTAAGGAGTACAGGGGAAAGGTTGAGTCTGAGCTCTCCAAGATCTGTAACGACATAATGTTGGTGATTGACGAGCATTTGATCCCGTCGGCGAGCGCTGGAGAGTCCTCTGTGTTTTATTACAAGATGTGAGTGTCTCGGGCTGTGTATCTTTGGATTTTATTTGGATTTTTGGGATGTTGGTCCCTCAATTGATACCATAAATCAGTCCCTCTAGTTTAACGCTCATGCTATGCTCAATGTGCAAATTTTAATGGGTTTATAAGGAATTTATTGTGTTCATGGCCTTTAGAAATCAGTCCCTCTAGTTTAACGATAGTAATCCCCCCTTCCTGAAATAAGAAGAAGAAAAACTGACGGCCGGAAATTTTTTATTTGGAGAGAAGCTAACAGATTTACCATAGAGCCTAGAGGCAGCGATTTGAGTGAAAGTTTGAAGTTTTGTGGTTTTTGGAGTAAAAGTATGAATTTTTGTTATTTCAGGAAGGGGGATTACTATCGTTATCTGGCAGAGTTCAAGACTGGGAATGAGAGGAAGGAGGTGGCTGAAGAATCACTTAAAGCATATCAGGTTTACCTCTTCTTTCTTTGTTTTCGTGTTGAAAAATTGAATTTGATAGATGAATTTGTTTCTTGTGTTTAATGTGTGTTATTGACAACCTTGATGTTTTTTCTCTGATGATATTGCTTGAGATTATGAAAAGTTGATCCCTTATTGTTAAATGATTTACCTTTTTATGTAATAGAACAAAGAGGGCTGTACACTTGTATTTTGTTCTATCAATGTTCTGCTATAGTATGTTCTATTTGCTTGTATTCAGTAATCCTATTTCATTATTTTGTTTATTTTACATTGGTCTGCCGTTATGCTTATTTTGTTCGGTTTATTATTTTGGGGTTTTTTTTTGATATTAGTCCCTTAAATCTTTTATTTTGAATTGAGTTCCTTAAATCATTGGAATTACTGTTAGGTTCTGTACTCCCAATTCAAATATGAGATGTATCTTGAAAGCTGTATCCGTTTGGGGTAAATATCTAAATCCTTCATGAATACTCCTTGGATTTTTTTAGCTTTGTCATGGAAATATCAATGTTTATTAGTGTTTTGCACGTTGTATTTGATCTTTGCAAGTGGTATAGGTTTTTAACAACCATCTACACTACTTGCTCAACTTCCTTGGGCAGAAGTTCTCTCGACCGGTAGCTTATATCTCACTAGTTAAATGCAATGTTATGTCTTCCCATTGTTTTTTGCCATTGGGATGGATGTTTCAGTTAACCTCCAATAACATTCTACGAATAATGATGCAATATTAAATCCAGCTTTGACTATCTTTATTCTTATTATGGTTTCTATTAATCTGCATGAAAATTGTAGAAACGATGGTATGATATGATTCAACCTTCAAAACATCTACATGCTTATTCTGATCCAACTTGCTTACTGTAGCCTAAGGATGTGTACCTTTCCATAAACTGCTGATATTCTTCCACCTGTAAAATATTCCGCAAGCTATGAGATTTTTGTCATCACATGCCTGAAATCTGCACTTTTGATTACTGGCCTTTAGTGCAATGACAAAGCACAATAGCATTGATAAGAATTATGTTTTCTATTATTTGTGGTGTTTTAATTCAGTTTATGATATGAACCTGTTATATGCTGATTTCTGGTTATTTACTCAATCTCTGCAGGCAGCTTCCAGTACAGCTGAGACTGATTTGTCTCCAACTCACCCAATTCGATTAGGATTGGCATTGAACTTCTCAGTATTTTATTATGAGATCATGAACTCACCTGAAAGGTGTGCAGGCTGTTACATTACATGTCTCTGTGTTTCTTCATGTTGTTTTAGACCTTATGCTCTAATTTTTTTATCATATAATTTAGGGCTTGCCACCTTGCCAAACAAGCTTTTGATGAAGCCATTTCAGAGCTAGATTCGCTAAGTGAGGAATCGTACAAAGATAGCACTCTGATCATGCAACTTTTGAGGGACAACCTTACCTTGTGGACCTCTGATATTCCTGAGGATGGAGGTAATCGTCTAATTCCAAATCCAAGATAGTGTCGACATATATCTAATTAATATTTCATAGTTTTTTAAAAAAATGCAATGGAACTTTTAAGATAATATTGCATGTGTTTTTATAAAAGATAATGCGAAGTCTAAAAAATAGTTCTCATAGTTGTACAAATTTTAATTATACATAGTTTTAGCAAAATATATATTTCTTTTCATTATCACGTACGTGAATGTCCAAGATGCATCACTATCACTCTGGTCTTTTCAACTACCCTGTTGTTTGAGTAATTTTTTGGATGATCTCCCTATTTTATTTCATATGTAACCAAGAGATCTTTGCTATTTTTATGCATATATGTCATATGTGTATCTTTAGCTAAAAAATCCTTATGGATATATAAGTATCTTTAATCTGAACAAAAAAAATTCTCACCATTTCTGCAACAATGACTGACAATAAAATATATATTTAATAATGTGTAAGCATCCTTTCTAAGGGCTTAGTATTTTCAGTAAGATAGTGCATTTAGATAATTAGAAGTGTAGTTCATCATTATGTCTCTACTTTGTTGGTTAAATAAGTGGTAGCTATAAACTATTCTAGTTCTATGTCTCCAAAAGAGGAACTCCTGATATTTGACTAAAATCCCAAGAGTTTGTTAGCATACTAACTAGATAGACTTCCTGTTAAACCCTCGTCTGATTTGATGAAAGAACGACCTTATTAATAAATTAACTTAAGTTCTGCTTAATATATACACTCGAACCATTTTACTTTTGGTTAGTTCTATGAAAAATGTTATTCATTTCGGTGCGCTGTGCTTGTATTTTATAACAATAGTAAGGCTTTAGGTTGCACTCTGCTTGTGTTGAAGGTTATTCTTCTGCAGCATGTTTTGAGGTCTTTAACAGAACATAACAGCGACGAAAATTATGCTTCACATCTCAGAACTTAGATATTGTCTTTGCCATTTTCCCTTCTGGTTACACCCCACCAAAAAAAAGGAAAGAAAGAGAAGAAGAAGAAGCGCCACATAACACACAGAAAATCTTTTTTTTAATTATAATTGTTGGAAATATATCTTACTGAACTGGAGTAAAACTACAATGTTCATATTCTATTGTTAAAAATTTAATGTCTTCTCTCTGTTTGGCAACAGCAGAAGATGCTGCAAAGGATGGCTCTGGGAAGGTTGCAGGTGATGAGGTGAGTTCCTGAATTTATTTCACATTTTTTATTTCTTTCGAGGGATTAATTACTCTGTTGATATTCTTCTCATTTTCTGATAACTCTCTTATTTTGGCTTTTCTAACTGCAGTGATGCAGAACAACCAGGGCCATGCTAGATGTGAAGCAGGGAGGGGATCAAGGATGCGTTGAGCATCCTTTGTTTTGTACCCACTCTCGGTTCATTTATTATCTTTAGATTGTTTTAGTTTTAGTTTTTGTTATCTTTATTTTTTTTTTCACGTGACATAAAACTCATGGATTTTATAGGCGAATTGCTGCTGCTGTCATATTTTCAAGTTTTTTTTTTAATATCCCGAAGACGTAGCTCTTGTAGGAGCTTGTCACATGAAATGATGAATGTATTAACTAGCTATTTATGTGGCTGGTGTGCGTGTTTGCTTCAGAGAGTCTGGTTTCTACCATAGCTAGATGCAAAGCTATGGTATTCAACATGAGCTGCATGAATATTTTTGTGATGATGTTTCGTGAAGGTTGACGGTCATTTGGGCTCTTCAATATTGATTTCAAACAAATGCTAGCTTTTGAAGCTCCCAGTAGTTTCTGTGCCTAAAACAGGGTGAGTTGTGCTGTCTGTGCTACTAGGAGAAGATCAAACTACTGGATATCCTATTGCTGAAAACTGGGTCGTTCATTATGTCGACTCTTTTAAGAAGAGTTTAAGCCTTATATTATGTTTGATAAAACACTTTTAAATAATTTTACCCAGAAAGCTGGGACTTGCCTTTCTTCAGCTTTCAGTTGTCCCAAACTTGGGCCACCTTTTTTCCACAATTATTTAGAGCTGTTGCAGACCACAGGTTCTGAGCCACAACTGGGGGGTAAATTACCAATTTCCCCCTGTGTTTTGCACATGTATGGCGGTTCTGAGCCACAACTTGGGGGGCAAATTACCAATTTCCCCCTCTGGTTCGCACATGCATGGTCAGAACCGCTAGCTCGTATGCGGATATGGTTAGAACCACTATCGTATGCGGATATGGTCAGAACCACTAGCTCATATGCAGGCGGAAAAGTCCCTTTGACTCACGCGAGCCAAATAGCAATGTTCTATGCGGGCAGTTCTTCTGATAGAATAATACTGGCTGTTGCATGGAAGTATAACGTCAAAGAATATGCATCAATTGATTGGATATAAGGGTAATGAGTCAGATGAGAGCCTACATATATATGTGGCTTTATCATGATCACCCCTGTAGAATATAAAAGCACATTTTGTGCAAATTAATGTTAACCTTAAAAGATATGATAATCAAGTGATAAGAAATTAAAACCATAGTTGGTAAGTAGGTAGAAAGCAAAGTCGAGATGTTGTAAGTAAACAATTGGAACATAATTGACGGAGCAAAGAAGATAAAGAGCAACGGTCGGAAAATTAAACACTTCCAAAGGAGTGGCAATGAGAACGTAAATAATCTGAACTGCCATTTTTGTGACGAGAGAGAATCTTCAGAATTTCTTGTTGCGGGCAATAATCTTGGCGAAGGACTTAAAAAACCATCATTTGATTTTTATCCCACAGAGCTGCTTTGTACCTACTTAACCCATGATATTTTCTTTCTACTGTTCGGTATCAGTCTCTCTTCTGATTTCAGCACCCAATGATCTGAGCTTTGCCTCAAATCCTTCATAACCTCGATCAATATGCGAGACACCTGAAACCTCTGTTATGCCATCTGCTGCCAGTCCTGCTAAAACCAGTGCAGCTCCACCTCTCAGATCAGCTGCTGAGACTTTAGCACCACGAAGGGGCATGCTGGACGAAACGAAAGAGAGTAGATGAAGTTTTAAAGTTTTAACCAAGATAATTCATTAGGGAAGTTGCAAGCTGATATAATACCTTCCTGGTTTTTTCCCTTCAATGAATGCTGAATTCCCAATGGTCTTTATTCTGGCACCGAGCTTCTGCAGTTCTTTCACTGTAAATGAATAGCTGTCAGTTAATAACTATGAAGATGTCGTAGTAAAACTACCATGATTATTCATTATTATGAATGGTCACCGTCTTAAATAGTTACCGAGAGCGAAGAAAAAAACTAATTACGAGTTCACTGTAGAAGAGACAACAATAATTTTACTTGACTAATGCATGAAAGAAGCGAAAATAGGAAGGAAAAAAAATGATTTCACAGTATTGACTGTTTAACAAGCCTAAACAAAAGCAATTGGCTTGCATATCAAACTCCAAAGCCTTCATAAGCCAAGAATCACAAGGCCATCTGGTTTTCCTAACCCTGGCTTGTATGTCAAGCTCACTGCCCTTAAAGCCACCAAATATGTGACCTACTTGACATTATTGGCATGAAATATTCTGTAGATGTTGGCTGATAAGGTCTACTGTTTGTTCTGGATCTTAGAAGATGCTACTAAATTGGAAATCTAATTCTTCTCATACTTTCAAGTGAAGAAGAGTTCATGATGTGGATGAGAATATAATTAAAATTTGATCTTTCTGCCATTTACAAACAGCGTATTCCTCTCCCTCCACCGAATGTATATCGAGACGCATAGATTTACGTTGCATTAACCACTCAAAAATTCACCTCTTGACTCACCATGATGCATACGGTTCTCAAATACAGATTCCTCAACAATACTCGACCCAGAACATGTAGTAAGCAATGCCAT
>NC_033794.1:8194153-8197478 GCF_001876935.1 Asparagus officinalis | reverse complement strand
CCAGACGCTACAGAAACCTGCCAATCAAAGTAAAGTTTTCAAACCTCAATTCAATCAAGTGTTATGCCAAAGGACCAAAAGTTTTATTTGGGGTAACTTTCATAAAACCCCCCTCGAACTTTGGGGGCTTTTTAAACTTTATAAATCCTAGAAACCTCTTCCCCTGAACTTGTATCACTTAATTACCACGACTGACAGTGATAACTTAAAGTTGCCACGTACTTCACAGTTCACACATGAGAACTATAGTATAATATTACCCCTAGCTACTAAATATAATTTCCATATTACACTTTTTGGGTAAAGGTACGTAAAAAGTAAAAAAAATTGCTTTCTACTCTACCATTTTACATTATTTATGAGAATTTCCATCAGCTCAGGGGGTCAAATTTAATTTTGAAAGTGTAGGGCCATTTTCTATGATTTCTAAAGTTCAGGGAGGTTTTGTGAAATTTACACTATTACTTACTTCAAGAGTTTGAGATCCTTTCTCTGTGATCTTGCACCCAGCTTCAGAAAGCTTTTCCACCAAGCTTGTTAAGTGAGAGGGGATAACAGGTGACAACGAAATACATGATCTAGTTATCGCTGCCGCAACCATAAATGTACCTGCTTCGATTCTATCTGGCATAATGGTGAACTCAGCACCATGTAACTTTTTTGTACCAGTAATCACAAGTGTATTTGTACCCCCTCCCTTGATGCAAGCTCCACAAGCATTCAGAAATTGTGCAAGGTCAACCACTTCTGGCTCCTATGGATAAATTTTGGTAATGATTGTAAGGAATACTAGAATGAAGAGTAACTTATTTGAATATTTTGGCTCGTACCCAAGCTACATTTGTAAGTACAGTAACGCCTTCGGTCATAGATGCTGCCATCATTAAGGTTTCTGTTGCCCCGACGCTTGGATAATCGAGATGAAATCTACCTCCAACGAGTCCCTTGCCATTTGCAGCACGCACGTGGATTTTCTCATCACTGTAATATATGGCAATTAATCAAAGATAATTTTAATTTTAGCGTTGATTAAGCTGCAACAATGTTCATAAGTCCATACTTCATAGTCAAATCATACTTAGAAATATAAGACTATATCAACAGATAGTCCTGTTCCCTGAAAACCAATGTTTAATATACCGGCAGAAAATAATGGGTGTCAGTTGCATCAGTGGAACTTAGATATGTGATCCAAAGTACACTATGTAACGCTGGGACCAGCCAATTTACGCCCTGTCTTGGCAAATTTGCTGAGCTTTTGTTTGTATCAGACTGATACTAACCAAAACGCACTGTTAAGAACCGATACAGAAGCAGAAAATGAGATAATACATTTCAAGCTACCCAAAGAAGAAAACGAAAAAAATGGCAATACATGGGTAAAAGAAAAAAGTTCAAGATATTCTACAATCAATATATTACTACACAAGCGTACCGGTGAAAAGGTCATTTATAATCAAAATCTAATCCAGGCTTACAGAAAATAAAAAATAACGGAAAATGCAGTTATATCCAATAAATTAATGAGATATAGAACATAGCTGATATTAACGATTGACTGATAGATCCAGAGACACATCCAGGAATGAATAATTTCTACATGTAATATAATGTGCTCTGAACTAGACTAATGGCGAAACAACAGCATCAACACATCAAAGCCTTCATCCCAAATGTTTGGGGTCGGCTACATGAATCATATTCTTCCATTCTATTATATTATGAGACATCTCCTCTGTTAAGTTAGTCATAATCTTATTCTTCTTAATTGCTTCCAATCTAATTCTTTTAAGTCTACTTGTGGATCTCCTAGCTCCATTAACTATAATACTATCACTTTTTCTAACAAGTGCACTAAGGGGTCTCCGTTATACATGATCAAACCATCTTAGTCTATTCTCTCTCATTTTAACCTCAATAGGAGCAACATCTAATTTTACTACGGATGCAATCATTTCTTTTTATATTTTTCAGTGTATACCGACAAAACTATCACAACATTCTCATTTCTACTACACTATTTTTTACACATGTTTTTTAATGCCCAATACTCTGACCCATAAATATTGCTAATCTTATAATCGTCCTATAGAATTTTCCTTTTAGTTTCAGTGGTCTTCTACGATCAAATAAGACTCCTGAAACACTCATCTATTTTAACCTATGGGGAACATCATCTTCAATCTCACCATCATGCCGAAGGACTGATCCTAAATAGAAAAAATGATTACCTTTAGACATTTTCTGACCATCAGTATGTCCATCAATATATATTATAGGCTCTTTTCTTTTCCTAGTTTTACTAAAAATGTACACCATATATTATGTTATTGTTCTACTAATTTTAAAACATTTAGATTCAAGATCTTATCTCTACCTTTCTACTTTAGAAATTATACCTCTTCTAGTTTTGTCAACTAACACTATATCATCTGTAAATAACATACACTATGAGATTTTATCTTGAAAGTGTCTAATAAGTCGGTCAACAACTAATACAAAAAGATAATGACTTAAGGAAGATCCTTGGTGTAAACATATAACAATAGGAAATGGCTTAGTCTCTGCTTCATTAGTTCTTATTCTAATTGTTACTCTCTTATACATATCTTTAATCACATCAACATATATACAAGATTTTTTTTTTTTCTGAAACCCACCACATTACCTCTCTAGGCAATCTATCATAAGTTTTTTCTAGATCCACGAAAATCATATGCAGATCTTTTCTTTTCTCTCTATATCTCTCCATCAACCGGCTCAAAATATGTACAGGTACCATAGTTGACCTCCCATGTATAAAACAAAATTGATTTTTAAATACATTTCTCTTCTTTCTTAGCCTCAATTACCCTCTCCTAAAATTTCAAAGTATGAACCAAACTAATGCTCCACTCACAAATTCCCATAACAGGGTAGCCATTACAAAAAAATAGCTAAAATCCCAACTAAATTTTGCAATAAATTTCACATAACCCCCAAGAATTTGGCCTAATGATACCAAAAACTTTTAACAACGTCACATAATACCATCAAGCTTTGTCACATAACCTCTCAAATTTCTTAAGACTCCTGCCAATCTGACAAAACTTTTTTTTGGTGTTTCGTGACATTTTTAAGAGCTTTTTTGGAGTTGCCCAAAAAGGGACCAACCTTTTGGGCGGTTATGTGAAATTTACCTAAAAATTTCTAATAGCAGCGATCGCCACCTCACCTCATATCAACAACTGCACCCAACGCGGTGAGCCCTCTTACATAAAGATCCACCGGCCTCGCCCCAATCTTACACCCACCAGGCAACGCCACGTCAGCCCTCCCGAACCTC
>NC_033794.1:8174409-8193997 GCF_001876935.1 Asparagus officinalis | reverse complement strand
TAGGGTTCGGTGAGGGTATTTGGGGCTGGCAATGGAGAGAGCGACGGCGGCGGCGGCGTACATTTGGGACTAGGGTCAGGGTTAGGGTTTGGGGTTGGGATCTTGGATCGAAGAGAATGGGCATTGTAATTATAAGAAGGGAAACACGAGAAACTCACTGAACCCTTATTTTCAATTCATTTTGCTTGAAATGGATTTAGGATTAGGGATTATTTTGGGGATCGGCGTTCTTCACGTGTTTGATTTCTTGCTCATTTTTAACTTTGGATGCTTTGGGAGAGAGTAGGAGGAGATGTTGATAATTGAGGAGAGAGGCACGGGCGCGGAATTTGAATATAGTAATGGGTTATTTTATGATAAAGACCTCGGCGTTTTCTTATTCCACTTTAACCACATAACATGCAAGCGCATAACGAGTGATAGAAAATACTGATATGTTGTTGAAATCTGTTAATATTTTGAAGGCATGCAAGAAAATAATATTAAAAAAAATGCTAACGTGGTAAAAATCTAAAAACGACATGACATGGCTGGGAACACCAAAAAAAGTTACACATGTTAAAACTCCTCATACTACATAAACATTATAACTTTTGAAATATGAGAATGTTTTTGATTTGATAAGCATTCATGCTCACATTTAAACATATATATGGTAGTATAGACCTTTTCCTTTTCAGCTTCAAGATCTTTCCACTATAAGGAGTTCAATATATCGAACATACCATACATATGCCATGTGTTAGTACTACTACTATGCTAAACAAAAACTTTTTGAGAACAATATTGTAATAGCAAATCATATTCCAGTATTATTAGTATATACGCGTGCCCTTGCTTATGAAAGAGAGAGATCCTACGAGTGTAAGACACATCATAGGATCCCATGAATTGTCCAAAACTTCGCATGCTGGATGTATCTTGGACATCAGTAGAACTTCATCTAGGACCGCACATGCGATGCACATACTGTAATAGCACTTAGCATACTATCAGCGTATAATACTTATATTCATTTGTCATGACTCCTTGATTTTGCTTAGGTAGTCTTATATATGTGAAGGCATCAAAGTGAAGACTGCCTTTGAAAAGTCAGTTCATAGTTTAATATGAAACTCTGAAAGTGATGTTGCTAGGTTACATTTGGATATACAAATTAACTGGTTTGGCTGCCGAATCTGTATGCTTTATTTCTTCAGGTGGAATTAAGCTGAACCACTTCCAGGTGTTAATAAACTTGTCAGGCATCTTCATAATTAACCATGGTGTTCCTTGGCACTTGCTTTTAAACTCCGTAAAGAAGCACGTTGCGATAAAAATCTCTCACCAACAAGGTTATCGTTCTATCCAAGTATCTCTTCAGTTTTTCTATACCTTGTCATTGTTGGATTTCTCCCCTTATTTGTAGGCTTAATTTGAGTATTCCTTAATGGAGACATTTCTACTCAAAAAAGAAAAAAAAGGTTGTTAATATATTACCAGGAGCTCCATTTTATTTACCACATTACATGTTCCTTTTCCCCCTTTGTGTTGGTATCTTTATCATTCTGTTCGGGATCAGATCAAGAGGTGTCGAAGTTATCTTGATTTCTTGCACATGCAACTGCAAGAGGCCTTTACCACATTACATTACAATTTGATGCTTAATTATTACGTATCGTATTATGTCTTGTTTTTGGATTTTTTATATTTTATATTTTGTCGCAAAGGATGGGAGGATATGTTTTCATCAGTCATTCTTGGTGGAGATGAAGTTAACAGCCGAAAACCTTCTCCTGACATGAGAGTTTTGTCTTAGATGGTAAGAAATATTGATTTGTTAGCGACTTGAATTTTCTAGAGCTTTAAGGATGTCATTTCTTTGTACTTCATTTCACTGAATTGTCTATTAATTCTTCCGCATATATAGATTTCGAAGATTCATGGATACTAATATCATTTTGCAGATCGAAGATTTTATTCATGGTTACTTTATAATGATATCATTACAAGTAATCCTTCCATTAATGCACAACGCAAATGAGTTTAAATACTGAATTTCTTGCTACCACAATATGTCACACCATAGGTCTTGCTAAATATATGACATTGTTCTCAACTAGAGCTGGCGTAAGAGCTGCAAAGGCTTCCGGAGCAAACTCTATTGCTGTTCCATCTCTTCAAAATCAAAATGATCAATATCTAATAGCAATTGCATATCTCATTCGCTCCTAGAGTTTCGGCCTGATTTATGAGGTCTTTCATCATTTGGCGATTGTAAGCTTCTATAATGAACTCGAATATTTCTACTGATGTTATTTTACATTTAAGAAGTGTTGTTTATTAATTTAATGGTGCAGGGGTTCAAAATGCTTTGCCAAATCGAGCCATTGTGTTTAAGAGGCTTGATCAAGGCATGGATAGTTCACAATTTGGCATGGTGCTCAAGCGAAAAGATTGCTGATTTATAAAATAAGAGAAAATATGGAATGTATTTAGCATATTGCAAACACATTTAAATGTATATGTGGTATTGAGAAATAATGCTGTACGGTAACCAAGATTTCTAAATATAGGATAACAGGGCATTATTTGTATTTTTCCGCATCCAATCCGTTGTAGTCTAGTTGGTTAGGATACTCGGCTCTCACCCGAGAGACCCGGGTTCAAGTCCCGGCAACGGAAATTTTGTAACATTGGCGTAGCGCAAAGTATTTTTTTAGAGCCTGTAAAATAAAATAATTATTACTAATAATCTAGCACATTTTTTCTTAAAAAATATCCTTTGCTCATCCTTTTAAAGAAAATCAGTATAAAATCAATAAAATTAGTAGCAGTTGTTACAGACGAGTTATGCATATAAATTATACAATACAATTATTATCCTTAAAGTTGACAATGAAATTAACCCTATGCAAGAGATCCCGTAAAGGAACTTTATCCACCAATGCCCCCGTCTAGTTCGTGACGCTAACGTGCACCGCACCCAGTCACGATAAAAGGAAGGTCGCGTAATTTCTACGAAGAAACGAATATAAATGCAATACCTATATAAGATCTCCCCTGCGAAAAGAGTAGCATTTCCTTCAATAATTGCACCGATCCAGGGAGCTAGCAGAAATGAAATAAAATGGAGGGGGTGAAATATAAGAAAACAAAACTCACATCCATATGCTTTTAATATCAAGCTCTAGTTTATTAAAGTCGATCCCATTTCTGATCTTTCCCTTTTGAGGCATCGACCTTTCTTCCTCTTTAGTCTTTAGATTTCGACCCTTAAAATAGAATAAAGAAAACTCTAGGTCTCGACAATCGATCCATCGATCTTTCTGATGGCGAACAGCAATCTGCCTCGGAGAATCATCAAGGTTCATCTCTTGATCTGATCCTTGTTTGGTTCATCGTTTTCGTTTCTAGGGTTTTGATTTTTTTTTTGTCGAATTTTTTCTTTTCTTGAATCAGGAAACGCAGCGGCTGTTGAGCGAACCGGGTAATGAGTCGAGGCTGGATTTGATGGATTTGATGGATTTTATGTTGAATTTTGTGGTTTAGGGTTTTGCTAGATTTTTGGGATTTTCTGTGCTGTGGGTTTTAGGGTTTTGATTGTATGATGCTGTTGTTTGATGTAGCTCCTGGGATTAGTGCGTCTCCTTCTGAGGAGAACATGCGCTATTTCAATGTTATGATTCTTGGTCCGACTCAGTCACCGTATGAAGGTATTGTGCTAATAATATTTATATGTACTTATTTTTCTTTATTTCTGTGGAAATTAAATTTTTTGTTTCCTTTTTGTTGACAAAAGTGGTCGTCTAATGGTTCATTTACACATTTTGCCTTCGGTTTTTGTATCAAGTTGTTATATGTGTTAACATGGAATTTTTAATTCTCTGCCGAAAATCCACTGTTTTTTATAATACTAGTATAATGCACGTGTTTTGCACGTGAACATACATGTTTTTAAAGTTTTGAATTTTTTATTAAATAGTAAAACTATGTGTTAATAAATAAAATTGTATAATAAGATTACTTAAAAAGAAATGTATGAATTAATTATTATTATTATGTAGTTATTGTAATTGAATGTTTTTCTTATAATGATCGCTCATTGTTAATCTTTTTTTAAATAAGTCCCCAACTCTAAAATTGTTCTTAGATAAAACTGTTAATTCTATAAGTTCTCTTAAATATGTCCCTCCAACTTGAAAGTTATTAACTTAATTTTAAATTAACTAAGATGCATTAATCTTGCTAGCTTTTTACTAATATTCCCTAGATAGTTACACTTGATACCTACAACATATTGTAATAGTTGCTTCTCATTATAATTATTTAATAGGGTAAATTACACTAAACCCATATGAACTTTCAGCCAATATGAACTTTTAAAATTACACTAAACCCCTAATGAATTATTTGTTTCAAAGGAGACGCCCAATAAATTTTTAAATTTTGCAGATAACCCCTATAAATTAGAACCATAAAATGACATAAAAAGACATTTTGAAAGTTATTGAGGGTTTGGGGTAATTTATGTAAAAGGTATTGGGGCTTTCTGCAAAAGTTAATAGGGGTTTAGCGTGATTTTAAAAGTTTATAGGGTCTACTTACTGCAAAATACTACAAGTTCATAGGGGTTTACTGTAATTTATCTTATTTAATATTATAATTATTAGTTCAAGTAATACTTTTAAAATAATTATACTTTCTATACACAATAAATATTTATCTAATTTAATTTTTTTAATTATGCTCTTAAATCATTTAGTACTATAAATAATTTATAAATTTTTATTATACTGTCATTAACAATTATTGCATTATTATTAATATTAAATAATTATTTTGTGAAAACGTTAGTTAGCCATCATTACCAAGTTTTGATTATTCAGTATCATGTATAATCTTTGAGAAAATACTCTAAAAATAATATTAAATTATTTATTTAATTTTTTAATAATATAATACTAAATAAATAGTGCAATTTGTAATTTTGTGATATTATTAAAATAATTACATTTATTTATGAGATTCAAAATTTATTCTATTAATTTTATTGCTTATTGAATTATAGTATAAATCTTAATAGTATTAGTAATATATTATTCTATTTATACTATTATTTTAATTATTTTATTATAGTTCATAAATAAGTATTATAATAATTTAATTGGTTACTACTAAAAATTGTGTATACTTATTTTATAAATTATTTTATTTTATTATTTTTAAATAATTAGTAGTTATAATATTATTGATTATTATAATTTTTTAGGAAGGTGAGGGGTGTATAATTAATAAGTGGTTATATTTATTTAATGAAAGATTAATTAGAGATAATGGCATGGATAGAATTTATCAAAATTTGAGAGGACAAAAAAGAAATTTAAAAGTTTTAACATCCTAATTCTTTTTTATAGTAGTATAGATTAGGAGTTACCTCTTTTTTCCTCTATATGAATTCTTCTGATGTGCATCCAATAAGAGTTTTCGTTACGTCAATAATATTATATTTGCTCTTTATCCCTATTATTTTCCACAAAGATCTAAACTAAATACCTGTATTTTTTATTGCCAATTTACCTTAGATTATAATATTAATAATTAATATCTTTAGTATTTGAAGAACAAAGTATGAAATTTATGAATGCTTATTAATTTTTCTTATATCTTCCATGGAGAATTCTTCTTTGATTGAGATAAAGTTATTAAATTATTCTTCAGTATAACTCAGTTGGTGCTTATTTAATAGACATGCTTTATGTTAATGCCAATTCAAATGATTCATGGACGTTTTCTGAATTTTAGATTTAATTTCATCACTTTCCCATTTACAATAGAAATAGCTTGATTCTTTTGAATGATATCTTTGAACATTCTGATAGTATCTCCATACGTAATTCATTGTATTCTTTTAGTTTCTCCATATGTAAATTGTATTCTTTTATTCTATAAATATTATTAACATCAGAGATTAATGTTTCTAAATTATAATCAATTAATGCTAAGCTATTATATTATAGTTTTTTATCATTTTTATGGATTTAAACATCGATCAATTAATGTTACTAATGTGTTTTGTTGCTCCAACTTATTAGTAAAATTTTATGCAGTTACTTTAATTTATATGGTAACTAATTTTAAGCTATAATATTTTTTAAATTTTTATTCCTTAACTGAATATTTTTAATTAATTCTTATTGTTTTTGTTTACCAGTATCAACTTAGACTATCTTTATGCTGAAAAGGAATAGTGAACCCTAAATTAAAATATATATATATATATATATATATCTTAATGAAAAAATACCTAACAATTATACTTTTCTTAGCCAAGTTTTAAAATTTTAGCATTTTTTGTGATTTTGAAATTTGAGGGTGGGATTTATAATTTTTAAAACTTTAGGAGCATTTTTAAAAAATTACTTTTAAGTTTGGTAGTTGTAACTTCTATGTTTCATGTGTCGGTGGTAATTTTTAAATATCACGATATTTCTTACAATTTTGAAAATTTGAGGCTACTTTTTGCAAGTGTTAAAACTGTAGATTAATTTTTGAAATATTCAAATTTCAGCGGTCCACCAATAGTGTCCAGATTTGATGTGTACTGGTTATAAATTTTAAAATTTTAGAGTTTTTTACGATTTTCAAATTTTGAAAGAGTTTTTTCTACAACTTTTATAACTTTTAGGTTAATTTTGGTAAACTTTAAAAGTTTAGGTGCATGAGGGTAATCTCTTGGATTCATCTTTTGTTGTTTGTAAAATTTAAAATTTTAGGGTCGTTTTTTATAATTTAAATTTTTGAGTGTGTTTCTATAATTTTTGGGACATTGAGGGTGTTAATTAAAAATTTTAAATTCTTCGGAGGCTGTTGTTAGTTTATTGATTTCATATTTGTTGTTTTAAGTTTTGAAATGTCAGAAATTTTCAGGTGTATTATGGTAATTCCTTGAATTCATCTATGTTGTTTGTAAGTTTTAAAATTTTAGAATTTTAGGTGCTTGTTTGTAACTTGAACTTTTGAGGGTGTTTCTATAATTTTTGAGATATTGAGATGTTAACCGTAAATTTTAAATTCTTCGCAAACTGCTATTAATTTTTTAATTTCATGTTTCTTGTTTTCAGTTTTTAGACGTTGGGATAGTTTTTATAATTTTGAAATTTTCAGGATATTTTGTGCAATTTTATAACTTTTTAGGTGTTTTTGCAATACTTTATGTATTATAGTACGTTAGCTACGTATAATTTCTTTATCTTAACAAACTAATATCATGAAGATGTTTTATATATTTTCTTAATATTGTTTTTTAAATTGTAAAGCTATAGATAGTTCACGTAGAATTAGGATAAGATATAATTATGATTAGGATAGATTAAGATATAAATAAAATATTTAAAATAATGAAGGGTAATATTGACCATAGAAAGATTTTCCCGAACTCGTGCTTTTAAAGGGAGTATATGATTTATAAGTTAATGGATATGGTTTGTTTCCCTAAATGAGATGTTTTGCATTATTTTTACAAAGGGTTGGCATTTCGTATCAACTTAACCTTTCTCCGTCAGAAGAAACTGCTACCTTGCTTAGGGCTTCATTGAATATTCATGATAGACGGTCATCTTTTAAGTTGGTGTGCAATTTCTGTCCAAGCAAACTAATATGAAATGGACATTCTCGCTTGCCATAAATTTTTGTAGAGAGCAGTTATGAGGTGAATCTATGTCGTAGTCAGTTGGAGATTGTTATCTCCAAAATTATCCTTCATGAGCAAAGAACGACTCTAGGACCTCATGACCGTATACGGTGATAGTACACTTGTCTCGAAAACTCAAAAGTATGTCGACTGGTGTTTGGTAAGGTCAAGGTCCAAAGCATGTCACAAAAGGCCTCGTGCATGGGGCAAAGGCAAGACAATTATTACCATGCTTATTGTAAATTTGTAACCATAGCTTTGAGCTAACTAATAGTGTTTATTTGCATGAAAGCAAACTCTTATCCCTAATGTTTTTCCATAGGTCCCCAAACTGAATGGAGTTCTCCTTTTGCAGCATGCAATTCATGCTTTCTTTACACAACATCAAATTTGAGATTCTGAATTGAAATTCTGTTAACGTGTCAATGTCATGAATTCTTCATAATTAGAACTTTGGTCTTATGTTGTGATTGTTTAACAGAAGGAATGCCAGTCGAAAAGATTTCAGCTTCACAAAAATTAGTAGTCAAGCAAACTAAACGTCACCAAAAGAGTGGCATGCACAACTCAAACATTCATCACATGTTTTGGCTAGTGTAGCAAGTAGCATGGATACCTGTAGTAGGATACTGTATCATGTCATGTCAAAGCGTGTCCATATGTGTTGTGTGTATTATTTGATTAGTTCTAGAACTTACGTGTGTCAGTATATCATGTCCCTTTCCCTGTATCTATGCCCATACAACATAGTTTGAGTTGCTTAACTTGTCAGACTCTGCCTGGGGCCCTTGGGTTTGCCTAATGTCTAGGTGGCTGCCTAGGATATCTTTTTACGGCATTGTTTGATTTATCTGGTAGGTGGATTCTGTTGGCAACTTTCTATGCTTCAAGATGTTCCATTATATTTATATATTAGCTATCATCATGCAGACCTGTCATATTAGCTATTATCATGTTAACCTGTCTCTGATTACTATCTGATATATAGTGGTGGTTTGTGACATAATATGTACTGATTATTTTATTGATGTTGCTGTATGTTTCTACTCTGTAAATAGTTGCATACTTGTAAGCAAATGCATTTCAGTTAGCATGCTTTTTTTTTTAACTTTTTACTGAAACATGAGCTAGATTAGTTCAGAGACCATCAACTTTTTCTACAGTTCAAAATCAGATAGTACATAATTGAATCTCCTCTAATAGGACATCCTTCTGTTTTCTGTGCATGCAGGAGGTGTTTTCAAGCTCGAGTTATTTTTGCCTGAAGAGTATCCAATGGCTGCCCCAAAGGTGAGAGCTGATAGTGACATGTTTTCTTTTTTTCTTTTTTCTTTTTTGCTCTCTGCATTGTCCAAGATAAGCGATCGTGGTACTTTAGATGTTAAGATTGCTTTTTACCTCATGAGAAATCGCTGTGCACAAAGTATCAGAAAACATGTGCTGATGCACATCATGATTCTTCCTTCTCTGTTGCTTGTGAACTTGGAGTAAACAGCTCGTCCATTGAAGCTGAATTTCTGAAATAACTTCTAATTTATATACAAGTAGGGAACTGAAATCACACCCATAATCAATCTGTTCAAAAGCATGGTACAAATACATAATCCATGCATTCAATATTTAAGTTATCTAAACATTTTTACTCTAATAAGTAATTTATTTTAGCATTCTTGTTATTCACGAATCTACCCTAATGTGAAATCTTTAACTAATTTGTATACATATTTTTTTGGTCAATTGTGCATTATTAATCACAGCAATGCCTAATGGAATGCTTTTGAAATGAAACTGGACATGCTATGAAAAAAATAAGGTTTGGTAGAAAAGCAGTTATCCTGCAATATTGTCCTCAACTGACCTAGTAGGTTGTTGGCTAACAACTCTTACTTATCTTATTCTTCATAGTCGATTGATGACCCACCTGAATCGACATTGTTTCGGATTCAAGTTGTTGTTTTCCTATGTTACCTCGGCACGTACCTGTGCCCAACTACTTGGACACTCCTTGCTATATGCATACACTTATTCGGGCATTTACTCAGTTATACAAGACATGTTTTAATTTAAAACACTTGTCATAATTTTTTTTGACATATATCCTACACTAAACATCCACTTCTTGTAACTCGTTGAACGCAAGTTAGGTTCAAAAATCATGATTGTGCAGGGCCGTTTGGATGTGTAGTTCAAAAACTGGTGATTTTCCAATTTATAATCCACATAATAAAAGAAACATAAAAAATGTTGTAGGATTTTAATTCTCATGCTTGTTCTCATATAAATTATTAATTCCAATATATAATATATGTGTATATACATACTTATATAGCCATGTCCCCATACCCTAACGTTTACAAAGTTGCTGTGTACCTGGCACATGAACCTAGTACTCATGGAACATAGTTGTTTTCTGTTCTTTTATTCAATTTGAATTGAAATGTTTGCACGAAAACATTCTCCTCTTCTAGTTCCCTTCTCCTCTTTGTCCGTTTTACCTTTGGCGCATAATAGTTAATAGGGTTTTGATCTGCATCTTTCTTTTATATGCTTAATTTAGTTATCAATGTGGCACAAATTCCTAAGTATGCAAAAATTTCGTGCACAAAATTTACATGTCAGTATGTCACTGCATTTATAGTCCCTTTAATTCATTGTATTCTTGCATCAAGTTAAACTTCAAGAAATTTTTTTTCTCTTTATTTATTTGTTAAACTATTTTTATATGATTTAAGGATCATGCACAAGCAAACCAATTATTATATAGAATAATAGTAGTTATTCATTTTCAAGCATCACAGTAATAAACCAAAAAAATTGTTAGGGTTGATATTTCCTTTTGAGTACTTTTAATGCTTTTCTTTAGTCTGTCACGTCTAAACTGTGCAAAATTTACATGTCACTGCATTTAGAGTCCCTTTATTTCACTGTATTCTTGCATCAAGTTAAAGTACAATAAATTTTTCACCTCTTTATTTATTTGTTAAACTTTTTTTACATGATTTAAGGATCATGCACAAGCAAGCCAATTATTATATAGAATAATAGGATCTATTCATTTTCAAGCATCACAGTAATAAACCAAGAAAATTGTTAGCGTTGATATTTCATTTTGAGTACTTTTATGGTTTTTCTTTAGTCTTCGTCACGGCTGAACTGTCTTTTCGCTCTTTTGATGTCCCCTTCAACAGGTTCGATTTTTGACCAAAATTTACCATCCTAATATTGACAAGGCAAGCACTTCTTTCATCTTTCTCAAATCTTTTGGAGCATAAAAATTATTTCTTTCCTAATATAATTTATTGTGTGCAGCTTGGAAGAATATGCCTCGATATTCTTAAAGACAAGTGGAGTCCAGCTTTGCAGATTCGAACAGTACTGCTAAGGTGATGCATCTATTTTGTTTTTTGTTTTTTCTGTATGAACCTTGCAACGAAGTTGTGTACTGTTTAGAGGCGATGATAGATTCTCATTAAGTTAAATTGCACCAATCTTTTATTTGTAAACTGATCCTTGTCACTGTATTGTGATTGCTGTTTCTTATAACATTCTACCTAGTTGGCATCTTCTCAGGAGAAGGAAGTCGCAAGTGAAAATTCCTTTTTTAAATCGGCATAAAGATAAAGATGCACATGATTCTCAAGGATGTCTTTATAAGCTAATCCTTCATAAGCTGGTTCTTCTTTTCTTTGAATATTGTCTATTTGCTCTTTGCCCTTCTTCAAAATTTGTCAATTTCTTTCTGTTCAATTTTACATTCACTTGGGATCAGTATAAGAATAATGTCTTCAGAAAAGTCCCAAATCATTGTTTATCCCCAATTTGTCCTTCAAATTTTGTCGTTTTCTGTCTGTTCACTTTTACATTCGTTTGGGATCAGTGAGAATAATGCCTTCAGAAAAGTCCGAAATGATTGTTTGTCCCCAATTTGTCTTGATGCATGTTGAAGTAACATTGTTCATTGTAACATTGTTCATTTCTAAACTATATTTTATAATTGTTTTGTGACATTAAATGGGTTTTTTCAAATTTTTATGTTATACTGAGCTAAATTTATGTTTTATAATTTATTGTTTTCTTGAGTCAGTATTCAAGCACTACTGAGCGCTCCAAACCCAGATGATCCTCTTTCAGACAACATTGCAAAGCATTGGAAAGCAAATGAAGCTGAAGCTGTAGAAACAGGTAATATTATATCAGGTTTATTGTTTTAGAACGACTTCAAGGTCATTGTTTCCAGATGTCTGTTTTTTTCCCCATAAAGAACACTTATCCGATTACTTTTTATTTCTTAAAAAGATTTTTGTACCTAAGTTTTTTTGTATGTTAATCATGTAATTATTGTGCTTTTTCAGCAAAGGAATGGACCCGTCTATATGCCAGTGGTGCATGATGACTATGAGAGTTCATGGGTTTAATAACTCATCTGTTGTGATACTCTAGACCCTATTTTGCTTTTAAAGTGAATGGAACGTGGTATTTGAGAACTGCAGGCAGTTCAATCCTTGGATGCTGTTACATTGTACCCTGTATATTGCATTTCTTAAAGTTGAACACCTTGCTATTTCATGTATCAGTTATTTAAGGTTGTCATATACTTCTTTATCTTGCAACTTATTTGGGCGGTTTCTAACAAAGTTACATTCAGTTTCTTAGTAACAAGTGTGCATTTATCATTTGATATGTCTGTCGTGAGATCTCCCTTCTCTCTGTTTATCATTTATATATAAAAGCTGTTCTGGAAAAGTTTGTGCTGCGAGTTTAGTAGTCAGGTTGTATAAATCTTTAAATATCTTAGATTGTTTGGCTGTAAATTTGCTAGATTCTGGTGTGGTGTATATCATGTTTTGGTTTAGTCCCATATTACCATTGAGAAAGGGGCTCCTGCCTTCATAGTCAAATTTGTGGAAATTACATTGGTGGCTAGCAGTTTACATTATTGGTAGTTGATACTAGTCTTGTAGATTACAATCTTTTAAGAATTTTTGTCATGCATCGTGAATCTGCAATAGGAGTTCTGGATTGTTTGATCTCCAAGCTTAGATCAGTGGTGGGATCACCTTGCGAATTCTTCTATCCAGGTGGTTTAAATGAATATTATTTTTTTGAAGTCCTGGTGAAAGCAGTAAACAAATTACTGGGATCTTCTCATCTCAGCAGAACCGTAATCGCTCATAGAAAAGAACCTCCAATGCCTAACTTCTCCGTTAGATTTGAATACAACTTAGGTGCTTCATTGAATTTTCTTGGTCTCACAGGCTTGTTCTGTAAGAATCCCAGGGCGAATATTACTTGTCAAAGAATGTTTCATCTACCCTGAGGTATGGTGTAACTACATAAGTCACTAGTGTAATTTCATCATATACCAGTTTGTGAATAATCCATTCGTGAAAAGAATGGATATAAGTCACTGGTAAATTATAGAAAGCCTATGAGCTCGCATAACCTAGTATGAGGCTGCGCTCAGCTTAACTAATCCCATTTTCTTGGAAAATTTTCAGATGATGATAGAGCAAGTGCTGGCACAGGATAGAAAACGAAGGGCACAGGGTAGAAAACGAAGGGCACGACAAATTTGCCAAAATATTCAAGAAACCTCGTGTACAATTGGAGCTCCACTCAGCTGAACTAACCCCTTTTTTTGGTAACGATGCCTCCGTTTAATCATTGATCAAGCTAGAAAGGGAAGTACATTAATTTTCTTCTCTCAAGTGAGACAATACACATATTTTGAGGAGACACTCAGTGCAAAGTATGACAACCAAACACTTTCACTTCAATGGTTCAAAAAATAACAACAGATGTTTAAGAAACAGAACTCCAGATTACGAAATAAAACTCTACACTGTCCATTTGATCAATTAGGTCATTGACTCGCATACAACTTACATGATTCTTTTACCAATCTCGTACACTTAGAATGGTTAATCGAAATAAATATCAGCAAATAATACACAAAAGCACACGCAGCCACCTAAGAACCCTTGAATCTCACAAGGTGCCACATGCCCTTTGAATAAACAAGGCGAATGGGCTTTTTGATGCACGTATTTACATCAAGGAGTCAAAAGTGGGCAGGATACACAAAAACTACGCAAACTAAATGTGAAGAAAGTAAGTAGGAGCAGACAATTTCTTATTGCCGGTACTCAGGGTTGAAAGCAAGGGCCTCCCTGTAAATGAGCTCCTTCATTTGTTCTTCTGATAAAGCATGCTGCTCGAAGTCAAAGCTGAAGGGCATTGTGCATACTGGCTCGTCGCTGATATCATGCAGAGATGTGAGATAGGGATGTGCTAGAGCTTCTTCAACTGCAAACAGAAAGGAAAGATGCACATAAGGATCAACCAAAAAATAATCACAATATTGTCCATTATGAACAAGAAAGCCTTTGTTTCGAATCCTCTTTGAATGCAAGTGTAACATCTCTAAACTCTGAATAAAGGACGCCACTAGACATATGACAGGAAAATGAAACTCCGGTTGACTACAGAAAAATTTCCTATTAAAACTTGGCTTAATTGCACTTAAATACAGTATAGTTTCCCTTACTTTGCACTTATACACCCTGACTTGGCAGCACTTATATACCCTAAAGTTTATAAAAGTTGCAGTTAAATACCCTCATGTATGCAAACGCGAAATTCTCACACTGACACTCACATGCCAGTTAGATCTTTTAACCCTAAAGTTTTGTTAAATTTACTATTAAAACCATCATAAGTCAATTTTAAACCCACCTTAATTCTATGTTAAATAGCATTTTTATAGGTTTAACAGTAAATTTAATAATTATTAAGAGCTAAAATTTTCTAAAATTAGCATGTGAATGTCACATGAGAATTTTCAGAGGCAATTCTCACGTTTGCATAATTGAGGGTATTTAAGTGCAAAATTTAAAAGCTTTACCGTATGTAAGTGCTGCCAAAAACAATTAATGGTATGTAAGTGCAAAAAGGGGGAAACTATAGGATATGTAAGTGCAATTATGCCTAGAACTTTCAAATTTCTAAAATTGAGGGGAAAATCTTAGAAAAGCACGACAGGAGGGGCAGAATGTATGCAAATGATGCATCAGAAGGTTTAAGTGAACTGATGTGAAAAAGAATACACATGAGAATTTTAACAAACAAGAATATGTAGAAACAAAGGCAACTTCTGGAAAGCATTAGCTTTAGATGATAATTGTGATCTTGGTTCCTCAATGAGTATGTAAACAGCCTATCTCTCTTTTGAGAAGGCTATCTCATAGTGCCATTATGCTACAGAATCCCATACACATGTGCAAGAGTATCCTTAAGGGACACTTAGGTATCTAAATATGAAGTTATAGTTGGTATAATTTGGTGGAGATGTATCCTAAATCTCTCGACATGATATGCAGCATTAACATGATATGCTGCAACATGGTTTATGCAGATGCATAACCGTGCTGCAGCATATCATGTTAATGCTGGTGTTAGGACAACAAAAATTGTATAATTTGGTAGAGATGTATCCTAAATCTCTTGACATGATTTGCAGCATTAACAGATATGCTGCAACATGGTTTATGCAGATGCATAACCGTGTGTAGTAGTACCTGGATTTTATGAAATTCTTGCTTTTAACACCTAAATATTGTCAACACGAGACAATTATGGCCGTTTTAACCACAACAAGGTATTGTTTATACAGTAACGTAACTTTCAGTTTCTATCGGTAAATATTTACATCACAATTTTGAATTGTTGGGCACTGCAGCATATACTATTTAAGTCAAACAGCTATACATGCTACTCACGTTAAAGAGAGCACATACTGTTCTACACTTGGAAGATGGCATATATATGGAGATAAAAAGCGATGTTTACTGCTCTATTTGAACCCTAAAGGGCGAATTTTTTTGATTAAGCCCACTGTTCTGCACATTCGTCTACAATTGACTAAAAGCTTAAACTGTTAGATTAGGACCCACATATTGTCTACAGCAAAAAATAAAAAAAAATAAAAAAGAACATCCGCACATGTATATTTTCAAATCACATATTGACAACTGACAACGAAGGGACATAGATGGTATCAACATGAAATAAGATAACGAGCTCACCAGTAATTCTCTTTCTAGGATCAAATGTCAGCATTTTTTCAACAAGATCAATAGCTGCTGGATGAACATGGGAAAACTTTTCCTGAAATGATTGCCGTGCATGAGGAGGAAGTTGTCGGATGTATCTTTTTGCATTTTCATTCACACATTCCAAGTCAGCCTCATCTGGGGTCCCAATGAGCTGCATTTTATCCCTTACCAATTACTAAAATTGAAGAATTAATAACACGAATGTTCAGAAATCTAAATGTAGAATCTGTTGTAGGTACTACATTCAAGCAAGCATACTGCTTTACATGTTACCTTAATCTGAACATGGATGGAGGCAAAGTTTAAGACATGCAATACATGTAAGCTAATCAATTTGGCAGCGGCCTGAATATGCATTAAATTTAATCATAAATTCCCTGAGACAGTCAAATGCCAACGACCACAGGAAAGTTGGAGCAATTTATTTAATACACTCGCTCTAACATGTGATTTAACATTTCTTTCTTATCATCACTGTATCATCTTCAATGGTTACCAACAAGCCAAAAGAATATGAGAATGTAATGAAACCTAAAGCAACTTCACTGTTGGAACTTTGTAACCCAGAAAGGTAAGAAACTCCCAACAGAGTTCATATAATAGTTTGGAGTGAATCTGCGTAAAGGTTACCAATGAATAGTGATCATTCTTGAATGTTGGTAAAACTCATGAAAAAATACAAAATAAGGCTCATGACAAGCAAAGCAAACAATCATTTGTTAATCAACAAAGAACCAAATTATAATAATGGCATTCGGAGATGAAGAAAATGATGAAGAGCACACAGAAGACACAAATGACATGAGCTTGGGAGAGGACTCATCACAACCAGCACAAAGTAATCTATCACTTATAGACATTCTTTAAGGGGGGGAAAACATGATAGTTTACTTAGGGTGACTTGGCATCATTGTAACATTATCATAAAGCATATGGATAAAACACACATTGTAATAGAGAAAATTAAGGAAGTGAAAACATGAGGAATGTTTTAATGTGGCAGGTGAGATTTCTAGATAGATATTAATTACTCATAAACAATATGGGACGGATATTTTCACCTCCATGAGCAAACGTAGCTGATGAACATGGTCTCTTCCAGGGAATAAAGGTTTTCGGTCCATAAGTTCCATAAATATACATCCAACTGACCAAACATCAATTGCTGCCGTGTACTCTGAAGAATTCAACAATAGTTCTGGTGCTCGGTACCATCTGGTAACAACATATTCTGTCATGAAGTCTGTTTCAGCAGTAGTCCGAGCAAGCCCAAAGTCACATATCTTCAGATCACAGTTTGCATTTAAGAGAAGGTTGCTTGGCTTTAAGTCTCTGTGAAGGACATTTGCTGAATGTATATATTTCAAGCCACGGAGGATCTGATAGAGAAAATACTGCAGAGGAAGAAAGGAGAGATTAATTGTTTCATATAAAGTGTGTGAAACAGTATTAAACTTTTATAGAACTTAAATATTAGGTGAAAAAATGTATATATGTCCAAAAAAATCCAACTAAATTGTTTCATAATGTAGAGAAAACGTTACAAGAAGAAAGATGTTTACATTAGTCAGCATGATGAATGTCGCAGAACTTATTAGACTAAATAGTAAGTAGAAACTAGAGGTAGACCGATAATTAAGAATTTGGCAAGGCGTCATTTTCAGATGTTGACTATTTTACTCACCTCTTCGAAGTTACTTTATGGGGACAGAAGTTAAAACTGACCAATTGAAAAAACCATAATCAGAAACCGTAGCAGTGAGGAGATGGAAAAGGGTCTAATTTTCTACCTGTAAAATCTCTAAAAAATATGCATCCTTCTTCACTGATTTAAAGATGAATTAGATGTTACATTTTCCCCTCATTAAATATACATGGTCAAGATTTTGTGATACTCTTCACTACAGCCTATTAATTCAAATTAAGGAGAGAGAATCATCAGGTGATCTTTCTAGAAAGTTCATCCTGACCGAATCAACGCTCAACTAAGTTACATGCGTCTACTTGTTCTTTTCTTGGTCTTTATTATGAAGGTCCTGCTACCTGTACTAATCACTTTTTGGCCCAACTAGAAACCTAATTATTAATTCGAAAATAATACAGAGCTCCTGAATTGGTTTCCAGGGTACAAGTCATGTCTATTTTCACCCTAACCAATATTCTTTAAGAGAAACAACCACAGTTCACACGAACAAAAATAGCAGTAGCATTTAAAATTGAATTTTCATTAGTAAATGCACGTATATGATCAACCTTTCTTTCATGAGAAGTAACTTTATATTGAAAATATCAAACATGATTCGCATGTGCATCCTTTCATGCTCTTTATGGGAAGACGACAACCTGACAATGTTCTTCTGATAAAGGTTGATTGGAGCGAATGATTTGGTGCAGATCAGTATCCATTAACTCATACGCAATGTAGACATCATTGAATGAGTCCCTCACTGGAGGTGGTATTATGTCTCTGATTGCCACAACCTGTAAGGAAAATAAAACGATAGAATTGGTAACGGTTATATTGGTCAAATGAACAAGTTACTCAATCAAATACGGTACAGTAAAAATCATGATGTATATAGATAGCTAAGCAGAGCATTTTGCAATACTATCATTTTTGTGTAACTGGAAAGTAGGGGATCTTAAAAGTTTGATTTAGATGAAAACCATGTCTCGGAAGATATTTTGTTAGCGCTTGTACCCTATTGTTCCACTTACTTTTCACTTATATATCGTCACCTACTCTTCACTTATATACCCCAACTTATACTTGGTAGCAAGAAAATACCCCAAAGTTTTTTAAACTTGCACTTATATTCCCTCACTTGTTTTTGATAGCACTTATATACCCTAAACTTTTTAAAACCGGCACTTAAATACCCTAATTTAAAAAAAAACTTGCACTTAAATACCCTCAAGTTTGTATAACTGAGGGTATTTATGTCCAAGTTAAAACTTTAGGGCATTTAAGTGCCAATTGTAAAAACTTTAGGGTATTTAAGTGCCGCCAAAAAAGAGAGGGTATGTTAAGTGCAAGTTTAAAAAACTTTGAGATATTTTCTTGCTGCCAAGTACAGGTTGGGGTATATAAATGAAGACTAGGTGACGCTAGGGTATACAAGTGCTATTTAGCCTAAAAATAACATTATTCTCAATAATTGTATGACACTATAATAGAATTTTGTTGCTACGACAGCCAATTCTGCTGTCAAATGGCAAGCATAAAAACCATGCAGCTCATATTATCACATTGCAAGCCGTGGCCAGATCCTCTAGATTATAATCTATAAGTTCTTATGTGAGTGAAATGTGAATAAAAGCAACCATTTCCCATGAAATGAAGTCAAGTAATACCTAATTAAAATCCATAAAAGCTCAACCTTTTTTTTGTATTAGATTTTCTTCGTATTCAAAATCAGCCGGATAACGAACACAACGAATATATATAGATTTTTAAAAAAATCACTAACATTTTCATGATCCATGTGCCTCAAAAGCTTGATCTCCCTCAATGTCCTTTTCGCATCAATCTTATTATCAAAAGCATTCGCAATCTTCTTGATCGCAGCTTGCTCCCCAGTCTCCGAATTCAACGCCGAGCTGAAACCCAATCATTTATTTGAAAAAAAAATCAAGCAACAAATCAAGAAACCCTAAAAATTGAAAATTTTACCACACGATCCCGTAGGCGCCCTTTCCAATTGGCATGATTGGGGGTTTGTATTTGGAGGTGACCTCGAAAATGTTGCCGAAAATGTTGTACTGGATGAATCGGCCGCCGTGGCTGAGCGTGGCCGAGATG
>NC_033794.1:8105904-8173697 GCF_001876935.1 Asparagus officinalis | reverse complement strand
CCGCCTCCGACATGACGGCATCTGAGAGCGGAGCTCCGGCGTCCATTGAAGCTTCCCTCCTTGAAGAAGGTGAGGAGAGGAGAGCGGGGAGAGAGAGAGAGCTTTTTTTTTGCTTGTAGGAATCGAGTTTAGTTACAGTGAAATTAGCAAATTATTATTTGGTCCGATCCTTTACATAATTTACATTAACTTGTAAAATCCTAATTTAATACATCATTAGTGTGGGGGTTAATTGCAAACAGGTCCCTAGTAGTATTACTGTTTTGAGCTTAGTATCTATGGAGTTTCATTTTAGCAGGTAGAACCCCTGGGTAGCCTTTAACTCACCGGACTCAATAATTTCTTCACCTACATACTATTGACAAAATCTTTCAAATTTCACCCAAGATAAAAAGAATTATATGCCCACTTAAAATAGACATGATTATGAATCATGTATCAACATAGAGCATATCCAACGCAAGTGTACATGTATTATGTATATTAACTCAATGGGTGAAACAATTATTCAAAATAATAATAAATTTAGTGGTTTTTTTTTATAGATATTAGTACCTTAGATCTTTGATATTTTGAAATAATTCCCTCAGATCATTGAAATTGCTTAGATCCATCAGAACTTAAGTTATTTTTAAATTAGTCTCTTAAACTATTGAAATTGCTATTATACCCTCGGTAATTTGAAGTTAATCCCTCTAAGTAGCAATAAGAGGGGTATTAGTCCCTCAAAATCATTGAAGTTTCTATTGGAGCCACCAATTCTCATAAATTGTTTTAAATAATCCATTTACTTACTAATTATACTATTGATCTAAGTGATTCAAAACAATCTAAATTTTGGGGGACCTAATTGTAATTTTAAAGATTCTAATTTGAAAATTAGCTTAAAAATTAAGGGACTTCATAGCAATTTCAATGATGTGAGGGACTAGTTCAAAATATGAAAGAGATAGGGGACTAATATGGACAAAACTCCATAAAAGTAAGGGACTAATGTTCCATGAAATGATATTTTTTTTCCAATTAAAAAAAAGTCTTAGGTTCTTATTTATGTGATTATTATGGATTGAAATATGACGCTTCGTGTTTCTTGATGTTGAATCGGAAAAAGGTATCGTTAGGCAGCAACACGTTAACACGCAAGACGGCATAAAGTCCAAAAGAAGATTTGAGCCTGAGTCAACACGGTTTATGGACCCTAAATAAAGAGTATCCCTTAATAAGCTGACCATTTGGCTAACACTATGCAAAACGAGGGCAAAACACGTGCGATCTGCTCCTCAAATTTCATGCTACAGTTATACTACGGTAAACACTTTAGTATAAACAGTAAAAGTAAATCTGATCCTCTGCACTTGGAGCTATTGTTCACACTATAGTAATTCAATGTAGCTATTGTTCACACTATAGTAATTCAATGTAGCATGAACAGTGAATCAATATTGCTCCTCCACAATTACAGTTACTATTCAGCCTACAGTTTTTTACTGTGTTATGAACAGTAAATCGAATCAAATGTATTAAAATTTTAATCTTTCTTTAAGTATAGAGGAGTTGATTTGACTTCTAAATAAAATATATTAAAATTTGAATCTTTCTTTAAGTATAAAGGAGTAGATTTGACTTTTAAATAAAATGTATTAAAATTTGGATCATTCTTTTAAGTATAGAGGAGGTAGATATGATTTCTAATTTTAAGCATACAATAATTAAATTAAATGCATTGAAACTTAGGGGAAGGCAAGTTTAAAATGCAGAGTTTAAAAAAATAGGGGGCCGTGCTTTACACGGGGGTGCACATTAGTTGCTTTACAAATGCATAATACAATAAGACGCATAAAGAATGATCAAGCTAAAAATTATGAGAGACGTCTATTTTGCTAAAAGCTCTTGCCTACGCTTGTTGACTCATACAAAGTGTTAAAGAGCTCTCTACAATCCAATCACAGTATTATGCTTTTCTTTTTTGCCATATTCTAGTTATATGCAAGTGACACTTACATTATAACTGTAATTGTAAGCCACCAAACAACCCTATATTATGGTTTGCACCGATCTCAAACATGGGCACAGTCTTTGAACAAAACTATCTAATGGACACAGTATATATTACATAGTTTCTCAAGCTCTCTATCAGTTTCCCAAGTTCTCTATTAGTCGATGTTAGGATGTGATAATCTATGGCCCAAGATTCACCCATTATAGAAGGATCAACGTTTGACACCCGATGCCCATGTTTTCTTTTCAATCAAAATTTATGAGATACCATATTATAAACATAACACACATTGGAGACTCAAAATGCTAGGCTTGTACATCCGACCCGTCCCGAAAAACCGGGCTCAGGCCAGGCAAAACCAGTGCCCGGACCCGAGCCCGGTTGCCCTGGGCCTAAGCGGCCGGGTTCCTAGATGGCCCTGATTTTTTACTTTTTAATTTTTTTTTAATTTTTTAAAAACTTTTTAAATTTTGAAATATACATAAAAAATTACAGAAAATACTAATAAAAAACAATAATATTATTAATAACTTAAAATGACAAAAATTACAACTACAAAAAATTATAAAATGAAAGATGATAAAAATAACTTCTTTATTAATAATTAATAAATCCTTTACAAATATAAATTTATTTCGGAATTCGTCACATCACAATGGATTAGTACATCCCAACTAGTTTGGCACCTACTCACCTATATCATTATCATTTGTAACTATTTCCAAAATAATTCATTACAAATTTAAAGCTAAGAAATAAAAATTATAATTTGATGAATATTGTTTAATCTTTATATCTATATGCTAGTCCCAACTCTTTAAATTTATCTTCAATTTCAGTCATCCGATCGATGCATTGCATTCGCTTCTTGTACTTCCACCAATCTTGTAAGCGCATCACTGCTTGTACAGTATACAGATCTAAGCATGTCATGTGGTCGTCGATCAAACGTCTTGCTGTGCTGAAGACGGATTCCGAAGCTACCGTCGAAACCTACACTGTTAGTAAGTCACGAACCATGATGGAAAGTATAGGATATGAAACTGATCCATATACTCTCCACCATTGTAAAATATCTAAAGTATTTCCTTGATATTTAACTAAAGAAGCAGATAAATATTCATCTATTTCAGAAACCTCTAATGATGATCCAAGTCCAGATTCACCAGTTAGCTCAGCTACTATTGCATACCTATCAAAACTTACACTTTTACCTCGGCTTGAGCTCGAAGACGCCAAAACTGCAGACTGTTGTGCAGCTACACCATGTCTAACTACATACTCATCATATAATGTTTGAAAATAATTTCTAATAGCTAAATGATGAGAAGTAGCAGTAAGGGTGGATCCATTATCTAAGTCTATAATCTATTCACCATACAATGATTGTAACAAACTCCGAAGGTCAATATCCTTCAAACATGGATCAACAAGAACCTCCAAACCAAAAATATGAGGAATATACCTAAAATACTTATTAAAGTTGCTCTTTATTTGAAAAATTATAGTTCCAAAAGTATCATTCATATGATGTTTGGTATTTTTTGAATATTTAAAATTTGTAAAGTAGCTAAAGTAATAGTTAGATAATAACAGTCAAATAATAACATTGTAATATTATAAAAAACTTGTAACATCTTATTTAAATTACATATAATTGTTCATTCATCTTCAGTTATGCTATAAGTGCTAACAGAGCTAGAACTAGAAGCATAATAATTTATACAATCATTTATAATTTTTTTATATTCTATTGCCACACTTAACATTACATAGGTGGAATTCCATCTATGATCAACATCTTTTGGAATTAGTCTAGGCTTATAATTTATTCTTTTATAAAATGGTTTCCATCTTTTAAGTCTTTACTCAGAAGCATTATGCATATAAGCAATTGTCCTAACCTTTTCTATCATGAGTTTAATTTCAGTAAATGCACTTTAAACAATTAAATTTAAAATATGACAGATACATCTAATATAAAAAAGATCACCATAACATGGTAATAACAGAGTTATTTTGATAAAATCAACAGTTACATTGTTATTATTTGTATTATCTAATGAAAGAGAAAATATTCTTTGATCAATTTCTAGTGTCATAAGTTCTTCAATTATTAAATTTGCAACATTAATACCAGTATGTGACTCTTCAATTGCAATAAAAAAACAACTATTTTAAACATTTGTTAATTTTTATCAATCCATTGTGCTGTGATACACAAATAACTAGTTTGTACTCTAGATGTCCAAATATCAAAAGTTAAAAAAAATCTACAGTTTAAATTTTTAAAATAAGAAATTATTTTTCTTTGTTCCTCCTGATAATATTTTAAAATATCACGTTGACAGGTTTGATGAGAAAATTTTGTAAATACGGGATAAAAAAACATCTCTAAACATATATTCAAATTCATCATCTTCTACTAATTTAAAAGAAATGTTTTTAAGAATGATAAACCTGATGACGCATTTCCTAGCTCGGGCAGCGTCATAATTCTAACTACTAAGACTACCAGAAGAGGAGGATTGGGAAATTATAGATTGTCGGATATCACCTTGAGAATTTTGGTCTTTGTTGTGTTTTTCTATATGACGTTTGAGGTGGTTGGTGCCGCTCTTATAATGAGCTTGGAAAATCTTGCCGCACAACACACATTTAGCCTTCTGCGTGAGGATCCTATCGTGTTCATCATTGGTGACGTCTATCTTCTCAAAAAAATTTCACACATCGGACCTCGGCCTTTTTAGGAGCTCTTGGTGTAGAATCGTCGCGACCGGATTCGGGATTAACACCGGTAGGATCAGTAGGAGTAGCTGTTGTAGGAGGAGTCATTTCAAGATCGGTAGGAGATAGGTTTTGCTCTTCATAATCAGATTCAGAAGTCATTTGATGAAAGGATTATAAATATAAGAGATTATTAGAGAGTATAAAAGTGTATAAGATTGTATAAGAGAATATTAGAGAGAAGTAGATGAGTTTTGGTGTGAGAAGAAGAAGTGAAAAAAAAACCTTCTATTTATAGAGACAACCTCCTAGGCAAATGACCAAAAAGCCTCACCATATGACTGTTTTTGAACTTTTTTTGGGGACAAAACGGTCAAAAAATCAAATCTGGTCGTTAAGGCTGGGTCGGCCCGGCCATAACGGTCACATGGTGACCGTTGACGTCGGGATAGAGACAACCTCCTAGGCAAATGACCAAAAAGCCTCACCATATGACTGTTTTTGAACTTTTTTTGGGGACAAAACGGTCAAAAAATCAAATCTGGTCGTTAAGGCTGGGTCGGCCCGGCCATAACGGTCACATGGTGACCGTTGACGTCGGGCGTCAAGCGTAGTAAGCGCCTTCAATGGGAGGAATGCTCTAAGGAGATACATAGGCTGAACAAGAAATTAGAGCGTTATGAAGGGACCGCTGACTTGATTGACCCCGAAGACCTGAAGAAGAATGTGAAGGGGATTATGTCACAGAAAGAGGGGCATACAGGGTCTGCACAAAAGAAAATAAGGAGGAGTATTGATTCTGAGGACAGGGGTGATGATGGAATTTGCTTCGATTATGACGAGGTAACCAATATTGGCAAGGAAGCAGAGAAGGAGTTAGAGAAAGGTGAATGGCAAGAGATGGAGGATGATAATTTGGAGAAAGCTGTAGAGAGTGAGGAGGATAAGAAAGAGGAAGTGACTGTGGATGAGAAGAAAGAGGAAGAGCGAGAGCAGGAGAAGAATGAGGAAGAGGAAGAGGAAGAGGAGAAAGTGGAAGAGGAAAAACATCAGAAGAAAGATGAAGAAATAGTGGTGGAGAACAGAGAGGGGGAATGTGCTGAGGAGAAGAAAGATGAAGAAAGGATGGAAAGTCTGGAAGAGGAAAAAGGAAAGAAGAAAGATGAAGAAAAAGTGGTGGAAAACAGAGAGGGAGAATGTGCTGAGGAGAAACTGGATGAAGAAAGGATGGAGGATGGAAAACAGGTGCAAGTTTATCAGAAGAGAATGAAGAGATTAGCGTCAAAGGGGACTAGGGGACCAAGTACCAGAAGGCGGACGCGCTCACAACTAGTCCGCACCCCTTTCACTCAAGAAAAGAAGAAGGAAGTTCATCAAGAGATAATTAACATATCACACCACAAGGAGGAAGAGAGGGAAAAAATCAGGTTCTATTGTAAGCCTGATGAATGCACTTGGGATTTTTTGGGGAAGAGGAAAATCAAGAAGAAGGAGGAGGCTCTTTTGAAGTTGCTGAACGAGGATATTCCTAACATTGATGATTTTAGCATACGTTTGATTGATAGTAAAGGAACCTTCGTTCACAACTTTAGAGTACCTCAACACGTATTATCAAAGCTCACACCAGATGAGAACAGAAGGATCTCTGAGTTTTGCAATCAAAAAGCCCATCAGTAAGTTTAGTCATTCTGAATAACGTATGCTAGGACATGTTAGCTTTCATTGTTACGTGTTAACATTTCCAGGTTTATGTTAATTATTACCCATTTATGCTAACGTTTGCTATAAAATGTTAGCTTTCATCGTTACGTGTTAACGTTTCCTTATTTATGTTAACTTATACTCATTTATGCTAACGTTTGCTAAATCATGTTAATATTTCCATATTTTTCTATAGTAAGTGGTTGAACGAGGTTTGGATCTTATTGTTATGTTTCAGGTCACGTGTTATTGTTAACACATTCAAGAGTAGTGTCGATTCATTGGAACTTCTTAATCTTCTACGTGGCGGCCGTATCGATGACCATGCAAGTTTGATATGTTAATCTCTTACGCATTTTATGAGATGACTGGGTGTTGTGTAATTTAATTTGTATCTGCTCCATGGTAAATTTACAGGTGATGGAAGCTCTTGTAGATAGGCTCCTCACATGGCTAGAGGCTCGTCACATGGCTAGAGAGGCCAGATGTGGAGTCCATGGGCAACCAATATGGGGTTGTATCGACATTCTTCTGCGTAAGCATTAGGTTCAATCTCCTACCATTTTTATCTCATGTTTACAATTGGCTTATCATTATTTTTTGGCAATACAGCATAGTCTTTATGCAGTCACCCCAGATTTTCCACATCTATACACCTCTTTCATACAAAAGCATGTTGCCGCAAGGAAGAATGTACTCCTTATCCCGCTTGTGCGTCATGACCACTGGCATGTGGCTGAAGTAAGGTTGGATGAGGACGTTGTCAAGCATTATAGCTCGGCTGGCCATAGTGCATACATTGAGCCAGTAAATAAAGTAATTGCTTTCATGGACCATATGAAATCTGGTTTTGATCCGAATAATATTTGGAGAAAGTTCCGATATGAAGCCGTCCCTTGTGAGCAACAGACTGGAATGTTAGTATTTCATGCATTTAAACATGTGTTAGTATGTTAACTAAATCTAAACATTTTCATTTTATTACGCATGTTATATCTAACTCTCTTGCGATCTTATATCATGCAGCTTTGATTGTGGGCTTTTCGTTCCTTTATATATAAAGGCTATAATTCATGGGGTAGATACCACTCAAGTAACTAATCACTCTGATGAGTCTGAAGTCATCCGTTTCAGGCTTGCAGCTGAACTCCTAATATAAGGATGGGAACAGAAAAATCAAGGGGAGACGGTAGAAAAGGATGGGTGAATGATATCCTAAAAAGTAATGTGTACGAACAGATTGAATTGGGAACAAAACTAACTAGCATTTAAATTTAGTTAACATTATTGCAGCTGTGTATCATTCTCTTTGACAGTTATTCCACTGTTTGTGTAACTGGTTGATAGTGTGGATGAGAAGATGCACATATCTGGTTGTGAAACTGCCAAAAAATTGGTAAAAAAACCCACTTTCAGTAAAAGTTAACGTATAACTCTGATAGTTAACCACTAAAAAACCAACATTGATTTACATATTCCTCCTAAGGGTTAACATAATATAAGAAAAGATGACATGTAGTAAAACAAACAGATAACGTATTACGCTGAAAGTAAACAAATTTGCCAAAAAATTGGTAAAAAACCCACTTTCACTAAAAGTTAACGTATAATTCTGATAGTTAACCACTTTCAGTAAAAGTTAACATATAACTCGAGAACATAACCACTTTCAGAAAAGTATAACTGAGATAAATAATCACTTTCAGTAAACGATAACGTAAAAGTCTAACAATTAACCACTTTTAGTAGAAGTAAACGTATAACTCTGATACATCACCCCTTTCAGTTGGGAAATTAACATAAATGTCACTAAAATTGACTACTTTTAGTGAAAGTTGACACATAATATTTAACCACTTACAGCAAAAGCATAACAAACTGAAGTTTCTTCAGTTGATTTTCATCTTACAGATCACAATGTTGAAGAAAATTAGTACCATACAAAAACAACATAGGAAGAATGAGCAAAGTTTCCATTTTTCGACTTCACGGTTCGATTGCTTCAGTGCTTTCTTCAGTTGCTTTGTTTTGGTCGCTATCTCATCTTCAACGGGGACTTCTGGGCAAAATGGAATAATCTTACTGGACATTGCATTCTCTTGGTGAGCCCAAGCAAAAAACTTGCATTGCCTATTTGGGAAATTTGCACATCCCCAGAAGTATCTTCCTTTATTCTTCCCCTTTTTGCACTGCCTCATGGGTGTTGGAATTTGACATCTAGCGTATACGAGCCAATGAGTTGAGCATTCGAGAGCACTCTCTTTTTTAGCACAAGTTGCTGGATCGCTTGATCATCACAGAAACAATGACGATCCCTCTCAAGGCCAACTTCTCAACTAAACATCCTGTTCTAAATATCATTAATCCCGACAAACTTAACACTTAACATATTCAAAAGTCCGCTGCTTTAAATGTTATCATGCAGATTTCACAGTACATGTCAACCGACCTTACACTTATCACGTCAAGACCCCAAATATCTTGCTATATATTCTTCTAAAGACAATGTCTTCATCGTAAATGACAATTAAAAAGCTCTAAAGCGGTCCCCTCGCGGATAGACGAAACAATAACGTCACGCGACCGAAGAATATCCTACCACAACCACTTTACATCTAAACCCCTCACCCGCAATTTATTAACCACAACCCCCTTAAAAAAAACTAAAATAAAAGAAAAGAGTAAGGAATCCTCTCCCAAAATCTGAAGCGAAACTTCGGTGAATCTCTCATCTTGACCTCTTTCTCCCGATCCTGTCGGGCTCGAATCTAGGGTTCCGAGGATGCGAACGCTGCAACCGATCGATTAGGGTTAGGGTTTTGGGAATGGGGAACAAGATCGGGAGGAGGAGGCAAGTTGTTGATGAGAAGTATACGAGGCCGCAGGGTTTGTATCAGCATCGAGACATCGATCATAGGAAGCTGAGGAAGCTGATTCTTGATTCGAAGCTGGCGCCTTGTTATCCTGGGGATGATGATTGCGGTTTCGATCTCGAGGAGTGTCCCATTTGTTTTCTGGTATTGAGATTTTTTTTATAGTTGTTCTGTTTCGATTTTAGTAGGAATTGTTTGTTTTAGTTGAAATGGTGATGTTTTGTACTTGGTTTTTTTCCCCCGAAGTGGGAGATTTAGTTAAAATGTTAGCTTTGATTATTTAATGGTTAAGACGTGTAGATACTGTTGAGGAGGCGAGTCACATGCGAGTGTTGAATTAATTAGAAAATGCTTGTAGAATAATAGCATTATTGGTTTTATGCAAGTATTTTGGCTTCATTTTGAGTTAAGTATCTTCATCAGAGCGGTTAAAACCTACCATACACTGTGATTTGATCCATGTTCTGTAGTTCGGTGGCGTTGTCGCAGTGATCAGTCCGTTACTAGCTTGGACAAATGGATTAATTTTTGTTGGGAATTGCACTCTATCTAGTTTGGTTCTCTTACTTTTATATTTTTGTTTTGTTTTTGTTTTCATCTCATGCGTAATTTACAGTATGTTTGCTGACTAGGTCGAAGTGGGATCACGTCAAATAATGAATGTTCTTAGCTTTGCAGGAATTTGAAGATGGTATAGTTTCATGAGGTTGTAGCTAGTAATTGCACTCAATTTATTTTGGACTTATATTGTTTTATTTTTATTTATCCATCTGGAGTCATTTTGGTCCTTCAACTATGTTAGTGCAGGCTTGAGCAGAGCATTAGTACTGCTCTGCTCATTAATATTAGTACTGCGGATAATATGAAATCTGAAGTTAGTAAAGTCCTTTGGGTTTTGCTTTACCATCATGAGGTTGCATATGTTGATTTGTTGCCAAGTTGATCGTCATTTTCTAAATTTTTTCGCATATCAGCTATTTCATTCTAGCCTATCTTACGAAGAACTTGATTAAAGTGTGATACCGTGCAATTTCCTATATATATATTTGCATTATCATACTAATTGAAATTAGTCTCGATTAAAGTGTGATACCGTGCAATTTCCTATATATATATTTGCATTATCATACTAATTGAAATTAGTCTCGTTCTGTTTTCTACATACTTTGGAAGGAATATATTTGCATTATCATACTAATTGAAATTAGTCTCGTTCTGTTTTCTACATACTTTGGAAGGATGGAATTAGTTTCTGCTGGGTAACTGCACTCTTGAATTCTAATTTGTTTTGTCTATTTTTTTCTTCCAGTACTATCCAAGCTTGAACCGGTCAAGATGTTGCATGAAAGGAATATGTACAGGTATGAGTTTTTCTCCATTTAAATGAAAAGCCAAAGTTGGTGTGGACGTTTTTGCCATGTCTTAGTTCATTTACCGCCTACAAGTTTGATTCAACTTTGATGCAATTCTTCTTTCCAGAATGTTTTCTGCAGATGAAGCCACCTCACTCGACTCAGCCCACACAGTATCCTTTTTTACCAGTTCTATTCTGTAGAAGCTAAATTACAGTTTGTTCTTTTGGATAGTGATGGTACTGTTATTAATAGAATAGTAAGTTTGTTACTTAACATTGTAAGATGTCCCTTTTGCAAAACATCAAACTACGCTGTCGAGTATCGTGGTGTGAGGACAAAGGAAGAAAAGGGGATTGCACAAGTGGTACATTTCTAATGCCCTTCAATTTTCTCAAGAACAAGATGTGCTGTACCATTATTGCACATGTTTTTGTTGAATATGGATCAGGATCTCATGCTTTTTCCCCCTAAAAAGAGTTCCGCTTGTTTTCTTATGCTTTTGCTATGGAACAATGTATTGACTCTATACATGGGTAACACTTGCTCTTTTTCACGTGATTTCTACCCATCTGCAGGAAGAGCAGAAAGTTATTGAAGCACAAATAAGGATGAGGCAACAAGAACTTCAGGATGCCGAAGAAAGAATGCAAAGAAGACGAGATTTGAGTTCATCCAGCAGAATAATAAATGCAGGAGAACTTGAATATCTAGACACGGCAAATAGTTTAGGTTGATTACTGCAGCTGTTTTGGGGCTGTTTACCTTCCTTATTAATTAAGTAAACTTTTTAATCTAGCCATAAGGACTCATGTTATGTATTTCTCTTCACAGTGTCGTCTTGTAGATACTTGACACAAGGGAATGAGATTGTTTCTTCTGAAGACTCATTTACAGTCCCAGCAAGCAGGCCTTCACATTTAAGGCAAAATAGGTGAATGGTGATGTGGTTTCCTTCTTTCCAGTTAGTTTATGTTCATCTGCCGATCTAAAGTATTTTTTCTAGTTTACATTTGGGATGCACTCCTCTTTTGTAGTAGTGATTCAAGCTTAACAGACAACTGGCTTTTAATTGAGCTGAACAGATAAGAAGGATTCTTGTGGCGACTCAGATACTTTTGAAGGCTTTAATTCTGTTGCTATTGTCGTGTGTCGTATAACTCTGCTTTGGATCTTGAATTATGTAAATCATATTCCATAATTTCCATAAGAATTTGTTGCGTAAGAATTTTTTACTTGTTCATGCTTCATGATACTTTCAGTGCTATGCATCTTACACATTAAAGGTTTATTCTATTTGATCTATTTGAGTCATTAATCAATAACCAGCATGTATTTGCGTTTTCATGTGGTTAGTTAGTTTGTTCTGTTAGATGTTCATATATTCAAGATTGCGTCAGCTTCAATCGATTTACTTTGCATGGAATTGATTATATCTTTTGTTGCTGTCTGTCTAAACTCATCACATCTTACATTATCTTATTGTATATAGCCTTGTATACAGATCTAGTATCAATAGGAGTGCATCTTCTTTCCTCTATCTGTGAAATTTGTTTTCAAAAGTTTTTTCATGTTTTAATGCTTTTGCTTTAATTCATGTTAGATATTTATTCCATTTGCTGACTGTGCCCTGCGTCATTTTCGCAGCAGCATGCATCACTGTTTCTGTGATGCCCGGAGGGCCAGAGTTCTTTCATTCATTTACCACTTTAACCAAAGAGCTTTTAGTGCTTGTTTTTGCATCTTTGTTGTATATCTGGCTGCTCATCTTTTGTTGCTGAGAAATGATGCATGGTTGTCCTAAAGTTATTTTAATATCAATTGTGGATGTTTCACTTCTCTCCTCCAATTTGCTTCATGCCCATCCATACATTGAACTGTGTTCATCTAGCCTAGGTGATTTCTAACAAAAATTTTCCAATGACATGCAGGGATGATCGCTTTGATCTGGAACTCGATGATGTTATGGTCATGGAAGCTATCTGGTTATCAATTCAGGTGATACTTATAAAAAGTTTGTTAATTAAATAAAGAGCCTGAGTATGTGTGAGGTTATTATGTGTCACTCTTGTAGTGTGACAGTTACTATAGGCCCATCCTTAATTTTCTGACCAAAAACAATAACACTCATCCTAACTTGCATAGAAAAAGTTCATCTTAACTCAAATGTTTCGTTTGAGCACATCTTTATTTTTATTGACTGAACCTTTTCTATGGCAGGAGGGCAGAGTTCCGAGACATCCAGGTTTCGGTAGCACCGAACTTACTTACCCGATAGAAGCTTCTCCTTCTGGTGGTATTGCATGCACTTACGCTGCCCTTGCTGAACGAGACTTATCCAGTACAACTCAGAACATCGTTCCAGTATTTAACCGCACGTTGCAACAGCAATCAGGTACTCTAACTTCAAGAGAAGAGCACGCAGTAAACAATTACCCTTCAGAGAGATGGATCGAGGTTTCACCTGACAATGGGAGAGCGGTACATGGAGAAGAGGGTTACGGTTCTGAGGTGGCGCAGGTGAGCACCAGTTACGCCAGCTCAGATGTCACGGTCGACCCACTGGGCCCTTCACTTTCACTTGTTGAGGGTGGCAATATGGGTGCTGGTCATCTTCTTCCAGAGAGTTTTGAAGAGCAAATGATGCTGGCTATGGCGGTTTCATTAGCGAGCAAGAAGCAGTCCGCAGGGTGTAACATGGATGTAGTAGAGGTTTTCTGATGTATTCAGGAGGTGAAAACTAGTGATGTTATGTTTTTGGGTTAATTGCACATAGATCCCCTGTAGTATTGTTGTTTTGCAGCTATTGCGCTTGTAGTTTTGTTGTCGCAGATACACCCAAAGCTTAATTTTTTTTGACCCTTTTGCCCTTGGTCGTTGGCAGACATTGAAAGAGTCGAAATTATAATAATAACAACAGCTCGGGGTCTATCTGCAGCAATTAAACTACAGGGTTTGTAAGTTCAATACTACAGGGGGTCTATATGCAATTAACCCTATGTATTTTGTTGTTTCTTTTTTTTTTTTTGGTTATTTTTTCCATTATGTTTTCTGACCCGTGCGTGCTGTTTACTACATAGGAATGTAAAAAGGGCAAAGGTAGAAAGGACGTTGGGATTGAGCATGGTGGGCATATTATTTTTTAGAAGTGTGGATGGATAGATAAGAAAGGTGATAGTTTTACTTACAGAGTAATGCAATGCACAACAGTTTGGTCTATATGCTTCCTCCCCTGTTCTTTTGAGTTCTTGTGGTGGACAAAGTTGCAATGGTTTGCTTAGTATAGACCAATTTAACTGGGTGACGCAGGATATAAGACTTCGAAAATTTTCGGTTAATTTTCTTTTTGTCCTCATTAGTGTTTGTCATTGATCGATAGCTCGATTGTATTGAGTGAATGTATGGGGATATTCAAGCAGAGTCGGTTATTTGCGTGGTGTTCCTTGCTTTAGCAAGGACAAGTACTTCCAATCTCAGTTTTAATATTCTTTGGGTCTACAGATACTCAAATAATTTTTTTATAGCACCCTCACCAGAAACAACTTTTTATAGCAGCTCATGATAAAGGACCCACACTTGCGTTTCTCCAGTGCAAAATATCATGAAAGTTTATAGAAGATACCAAACTCCCACTCCTTCATTTATGCGCGATCACGACTAACATTTTATTTCTTTTAAGTTTGCATTCTTCGCCTTTGGTGCTCTAAATCGAGCTACTTAGGTACATGATGGGAACCAACAGTTCCATTCATTTCATCAACCAAATCCATCCGGTTCGACGCGACTCATATGAAAAATTACCAACATCTCTCATTCTCGGGATTCATTCATATTTAAAGACAAATTCTCAAGGGGGAGGTGAAGAAAACGGTTTTAGAAATCTGCAGCTTGTAGAGCAGCCAGCCTCCTCCTCGTCCTCTCCTTGGCTTCACTAGTGCTTGATTGCTCTGCATTATTCCACAATAACAATGAGAATTATGTAGACAAGCAATATAAATTATATCTCAATTACTATGCTCACCAGGATGATTACGGGGAACAACAGCAGCAGCAATGAGCAACAAACCCAAACAAAACAGAGCATACAGACTCCGACCCATTTTTCCAATGAAGCTCTCCATAGCTACCGTCGCCTCCATTTCTTTTGCTATCTGAATTTTTTTTTTCTCAAATTTGATCTGGATGGAGATATTGATGGAGATCAATATATATAACAGGTGATCATGAGATCTTTGTGTTGACCGTGTTGAAGAAGGTGTAGATCAAACTCACCTCCGGCGACGAAGAGCTCCGGCGAGCTCATGGATGTTGCAGGCGTGCGTGGGCGACGAACTTCAGGCGAAGTCGACGGAGAAACCCCAGGCGAACGCTGACCTGATCTTGGCGTTTTGGCGGCTCGAGCTCTGCGTTCGCCTCCCCCTTTCGACCTCTGCGTTCGTGCGAAGCTGGCGTCGAGCGACCTCTGCGTTAACCCCACCTTTGCGTCAAGCTTGTCCGCTGGCGACAGGCTGTCGCCAGCTCTTCCCTCCGCTTATAAAAGAAACCCCATCCCTAGGGTTTCTGTGGCTGACTTCCCCCCCTTTCCTCCGATTTCTCTGGCGGCGATTTTCTCCTTTCATCTTCGTTCCTTTTTTCTCCAGCGCTCAGAACTTAGGGATTTTGAGGGGAGATTAAAAGGAGGGATTCAAGAAAAGAGAGAGATAGGGGATTAAAGAAGAGAGAGAAAGGGGTATTAAAGAGGGGTTTTAATTGTGGGGTTATTTATTCTCAAGTGAGAGAAATTGAAAGGGTTCATACCCTTTGATTATTAACACTGTAGCTACAGTGTTTATTTGAGAAATCTCAGTTTTGAGATACGCTCCTAAATTGTAATTTCTTGTTTAATTAATAAGAAATTATCTGTGTGGCTCCCGAGGACGTAGGCAGTTGCCGAACCTCGTTAAATCTTGGTGTACTTTTCTATTCTGCGTTTCTGTTGCAATTAGGGATTTAGGCATTAAAATTCCTAACAGACCGCCCACTGAATTAGTGAAGATGGGCCCAAGACTTTAAAAATACGCTGACGTTGTGAGGCGAGGATTCAGCCAAAAATTGAAACGGTTTGTTATCAGAAGACCACAGGTTTGAAACCTGAAACAAGCGGCACCTCAAGAGCCTGTAAGGCTGTGCGCCTGGGTTTATCGTTGATCTTATCCGAGGCCGAGGTTGGGTTTGATTTTGGGCGTCCGCTTTGGGTTAGGGTTGTATGTGCCTTTTAAGGCTAAGTAGCATTTATATACCCTATTGTTTCACCTACTTCTCACTTATATAATTCAACTTGTATTTAATAGCAAAGAAATACCTTAACCTTTTTTTTCTAGCCTTAAATACCCCTAAAGTTTTTACAACTAGCACTTAAATACCCTAAAGTTTTTAAAACTTACACATAAATATTCTCAGTTATGACAAGCTTGAGGGTATTTAGCGCAAGTTCTAAAAACTTTAGGGTATATAAGTGCAAGTTTTAATAACTTTAGGGTGTATATTATATAATTGATACCAAAATCAAGTGAGAGTATACAAGTGCAAGTTAAAATAAACTTTACAGTGTTTTCTTGAGACCAATTATAAGTAGGGGGTATATAAGTAAAAAGTAGATGAAACAATAAACGAACAATAAACATAACATTGAACAATAAACGAACACAAAAAAAATATGGAATAAATGAAGATGCCGTAACTTACGTGCGTATACAATTACGCCTCGTTTGGTATGCGGGAATGAGTGAGAATGGAATGTAATTCTAACTTCTCATTTATGCTTACCAAACATGATGTGTTTTTTTATGCTAGAAATGTTATTCTCATTTCTTATTATTTCCCACTTAATATGAGAATTGCTATTCCCAGTGAGTTATCAATGAATTGATGTTCTTTCTTAAGTGAGAGTACAAATAGCAAAATAAATTCTGGATATGTCATTATATATATTCCCACATAATTCTCTATTCGTACTCAAACATAAAAATAGGAACAAGCATTCCATTCTCATATCAATTCTATTCTATTCCTAACTTCATTTCATACTCATTTGACTCCATTCCTCCATATCAAGCAAGACGTATGAGAAATGATACATAGAAAGTTAGTTATTATCGCATATAAAATGGAAAAGAATTCGCTTAAGGTGATTTGGCCACGTGCACCAGAATCATTGCTCGAGGGACCTGACATCAGAGGTAGCAATTTTTTCCCCTTTTTCTGTTTAAGGCCTGTTTGGTTATTTCCAAAAAAAAAAAAAGGAAATGGATAACTCCCTCTTGAAATGATTTCGGCACATTTCAAGAGTTTTCCTAGTTTTTTTTTGTTTATTTCGCAAAGAAAACTCCACATTTCATTGCCAAGTCACACAAACAGACAAAAAAGCCTCCATAGTAACAGTGCCTTGATTTCTATTTCTTATGTTTGTTTGAGAACAAGAAAAATGAAAATGAGAAACCAGGGTATTAAATATTATGTTTTATTCTTCTTCACTATTCCAACAGTGCTTTTACTAATTAATAATTCAAAGAAGTGATATTTCTTAGTGTTTTCAGAGGTTTTTGTTGTGAAAACACATTTCTTAAAATTATGATGTGGCATCCTACATGGCACTTCATTTCTTGAAATTTAGGGGCTGTTTGGTTCGTTTCCTTGATATAGGGAAATGCAATTCCATGTAAAGAAAACACAAGTTTTGAGTTTTCCAAACTTTTTTAAGAAATAGATTGTTTTGCTTTGGTTCGCACATAAAAAATGGTGGGAAACCAATGTATTTATTTTTCTTGTGTTTGGTTCGCATAGAAAAAAAGGGAAACTTTTGTAAACAAAGCAGAGAAGGAAAAAAATCTGACGTGGTAGAGTTTTCATCAATTTTACTTGGTTGGGGAAGGAAACCGGAGAGGAAAAAAAATCTTAGTTGGTGGCGATTTTAGCAGAGTTTTCTCTCTTCCATCCGAGCGAACCAAAGCGGCACAAAGAAATGGACGGAAACAAAAAAACTGACGTGGAGAGCTAAAAATCTGACGTGGAGGGGTTTTCTGAGTTTTCCACCCCTTATAATGAGAGCTAAAAATCTGACGTGGAGGGGTTTTCTGAGTTTTCCACCCCTTATAATAGCGAACCAAACAGCTCCTTAAAAAAGAAACAAGCATGAGAAATGGAAAACTTTTGAAAACAAAAACTCATGTGGTACTTGTTCTGAAAGTTGAGGTGGCACCTTTTTCCGATTTTTTTTTAGCAAACAAACGGACCGTTGCAAGGTAAGAAGAAAACAAAATTAAAAAGAAGAGTTTGGATTGGGCCTGTTTGGGGCATATGTAAAAGATAAAGCATAAATCCTTGGGCTTCGGCAACACGCAAAGGCTATCCGATTTCAGCTACAAGAACCTTCTCAATTCCCTTCTAGCGCTTCGTCTTCATTCTTCCCTTTCTAGAACTTCCCTCCAAACCGAGGGGGTTAAAAAAGGAAAAAAAAAAACCTACTCTTTCTCAATCCTTATAGCAAGTTCAATAATGGCGGAAGAGCTCAGGCTGGACCTAGAGGAGCTGAAGCATCTGGAGACGATCGCCAAGAGACCTCGCGTTCTCTCTATTCTCTCCTCCGAGATTCGAAACGTCGATGCGAAGGTAACCCCTCTTGTTTTAATCGATTTCGTAGGGTTTTGAGATCGGGATCATTCGATTCACTTTTTTTTTGTTGAATTTACTGTCATTTGTTGAGCAGATTGCGAAGGCCAATGCTCAAGCGGCATCGTCATCGTCATCGGCATCGATCGGAGGCGCTTCGAGTGCTTTGAAATATGTAACTATTGATAAGTTCAGTTGGGATCAAGACGATGATAAAATTAAGGTGCGTTTGTTTACTTAGTTATTCTTCTGACGTCGTCATTTCTGATGTAATTGTGTTTAGTTGCTTTGCTTGAAATATATCGTGTTATGAATCGAACTAAATATGTTTTGGGATAGGGCACGTCTTTATGAGGGATGCGAGTTAGAATTGGTTATTAGAATGAGGGAGAGTTGAATTCTTACTTGAATTTGTTAATTTACTAATTTGTATAGTGTTTGAACCCCCTACTGCTGTAGTTGGCATTTGAATAAATGCTAAGCTGTGAGCTCTGCTTTTGTTATTCACATGGGCATATCTACTCTTTGACCTTCAGAGTTTTTTTTATTAATTTGAAATTTTGGAGAGGTTATCTGTAAATTAACGTATTACCAGTTTTGAATTCATATGTGCGATATAGATGTAGTGCTAATTTAAGTTTTGTTTGTAGTTCGGAGGTTGAGAAATTATCTGCCCTTTTTTCCAGAAAGAGGGAGGATTGGATTCTTACTTGATGATTGAGGAGTATTTGAATTTGGGTCTCTAAATGTTAATTTATTAATTTAGGTAGTGTTTGAACCCCCTGCTGCTGTAGTTGGCATTTGAATAAATAATAGGCAGTAATCTGTGTTTTTGTTATCCATATGGGCGTGTCTATAGCTTAACCTTCTGAGGTTTTTTTTAATAAATTTGCAATTTTGGTGAGGTTATCTGTAAATTAACATCTTGCCAGATTTGAATTCGAATGTGCTGTATAGATATAGGGACAATTTAAGTAGAGTATGGAGTTTGGGGTCTTAGACATTATTTGCCCTTTTTTCTATGTGACCTCAAAATCATGTATTGCTAGAGTACGAGTTCATATGTGATATATCTACATGGAATATATAGGTAATTTCTTGTTTTCTCAGTGGAGTAGGTAGTTAGTAAAACTATGTTTCATCTGGTTATGATTTCTGGTCAAGTTATTTTCCCAACATTATAATATATTTTGCGTGAGTTTGGGTCTGTTTTACCATATTGGGTAATCTTTTGAATTACTACAGCTCAAACTCATGGAATATATTAACATTAGAGTTCCCAAAGGCTCGGATTACATGTTGCAGCTTATGTGTTGCTGTTCACTCTTAGCGTTCATAGTCATTATGTGCATATATTTTATGGATAACTCGTTTTAGGTTTGCATTAGTTGAAATGAAATAGAGAAAGCTTACACAGAAAGGGAATAGAGAAGAGCTAAAGGATAAACAAAGAAAGAGAAAAGAAGACAATAAGTGTGGAACTATGGATGTTGACTGATTTTGTTGTGCATGGTTCTAAAATTCTCAGTATCCTGAGCTAAACTTTGAGTGGATTTTCAGAGCAGGGTGGGATCACTTACTTATGTTGGATTTGACTTTGGATTCATTTGAATTTCTTCAGTCCATTCCCAGCCTATTTTAATAGTGGGTTTGGGCTCTCAGCCCTAATCCATTCATAATGAACTAATTGGATCATAATTAGGCTCCAACCCTAACATCTTTTGATAAAAAAGGGGAAAATTGCCTTAGCCTCCAAAACGAGTCCAAGTGTTCCGCCCCCAAGACTTTGTTAACGGTCCCAAAGCCCCCAAAATCTCATGCGATTTTCCTATAGCCCTCAAAACACCCCCACGTGAAACGCCGTTTAAAACCAACAAAATCTTCCCAAAATGCTCTCATACAGCCTGTCACCCTATCAAGCCGAAAATCGGTGAATAGTACTGTAGCATTAAATGATGATTAGAATGTGGTTTTGGAGGGAAAAAAACTCATTTTCCTCCAAATTATTACCATATCTATTCCCCCTCCCGCAGTAAAACCATATCCTCCCCGGTTGCTTACCCCAACTACTCCCCGACAACTTAATTCTCCTTAATAAATCCTCTCCGATTTTTCAACTACTCTTGTTTAAAATGACGGATGGATCCCTTCTTTGCATGATGACAAACACAAAAAACAACGAAGAGAGTGATGGTGTTTTCGAAGTTATCAAAGGGACTACATAAATCATTAGCTTGAAACATCAAGTGTCACAAAGGTTTAAAATACTAATGCAATCTCTTTCACTGAAATTCATATGCGAAAGGGAAAAGAAATTTAGTTTTTAAATTGATAATGACGAGGACTTGAGGTTGATGTTCGAATATTATCGTCGTAATGGATTTACAGACGTAAACTTGTATGCTACCTCCGTTGGAGAATCCTCAACTTCTCAGAACACCCAAACTTCTCCAGAAAATGTGTAAGCATTTCACTTTTAATTTCCTTATGAGTTCGCTAATAGGTTATGAGTTGGTTGTTAACCTTATGCGTTGGTTGCTGAGGTTATGAGTTGGTTGTCAATGTTATGGATAGGTTGTTAAGGTTATATGTTGTTTGCCTGATTTTATGAGATAGTTTTAAGTTTGTTGCTAAGGTTATGAGTTCGCTGTTACGTATACGAGTTGATTGCTAAGGTTATGCGTTTGTTGTTAAGTATACGAGTTTGTTGTTAAGGTTACGAGACCGTCGTTAAGGTTATGTGTCGACTGTTAATGTTATGTGTCGGCTGTTAAGTTTATGAGTTGGTTGTTAATGTTAAGAGTTTGTTGTTAAGGTTATGTGTCGGCTGTTAATGTTAGAAGTTCGTTGTTGTGATTATAATTTTGTTGTTAACCTTAGCAGATATAGCTTGGTTTTTTTTAGCCTTATGAGCTGGTTGCTAAGGTCATGATGGGCTGTTAAGTATTAATGTACTTTTTTACTTTTACAGGTCTATACCGATAGAAAATTTGCGATGCGCAACTGTCACGCTCACCCAAACATGTAATGATGAGCATATTCCTAATGATAATCCCACTGACGACTCGATCATGCTGTTGGAAGACATGATTAACAACCAAACCAAGATCCCAGCTGAGTGGCACATAGCCATACATGAAATTGGTCAGAAATTTGATAGTGCTGCTGAAGTTAGATTAGTACTTCAATACTATTCAATTGCGAAAATGTTCGAGTATGACTTAGCAACCAACTCGTATACTTAACAACAAACGCATAACATTAACAAATTCGTATACTTAAAACAAACGCATAACCTTAGCAACCAACTCGTATACGTAACAGCGAACCCATAACCTTAGCAACAAACTTAAAACTATCTCATAAAATCAGGCAAACAACACATAACCTTAACAATCAACCCATAATCTTGACAACTAACTCATAACCTCAGTGTTGGTACCCTAATGTCACTAGGAAAGAATCCTAAAGGGGGGTGAATAGGGTTTATGCTAATCTAATTTAATTTTATGCCAAATTAAAACTTATAACAAATATATCCTAGTAAATAAGATATGAACAATATATGTGTAAGGATATACAAATAACACAAGGGTGAAATAAACACAAACAAAATAAACTAGATAGTGGGCAATATAAACAATGAGAGAATGACGATAGAGATAAATAAAATATAAGTGTACAAGCCAAACTCAAACACACAAGAAATGATCACGGAGTTCGGACCTTCCGTCCTACGTCTCCGCTCCCTACTCTCGGGGAGAAGTCCACTATCATAACCGGGTTTTTTAAGCTCATCCGAATAACGTTTACACCTCACATTCGGTTTTCTAGCTCACCGAAAACTTTATAATCTTACACTCTTGCAATCACACTCTACACCCTCTAAGTGTTGATCTTTAGCCTGTGTCTTTCTCAAGTGTTAGGAATTACAATCTACCTCTAGGCATTACTACCTACCCCACTCCTCTTGGGACGACCCCGTCTCTTACCACATACTTCTCTTGGTGTACAAGTGTATTACAAAGTGATCTCACAATTAAGCACAAATACAACAATGCTTGTTCTCTACTATGGATGAGAATACAATGAAAGCTCACACTCTTAAGTCACAAACACATAACCTCAAATTATACTATGAATGTAAATACAATAAGCTCAATAGGTTGTGTGTGAACAAAGAGTATAATCAAAACAAACTAAACTCAAATAAATATTCTAGCTTATGGAAATTATGAACAAAACAATAAATATCTAGAAATAGAGTTTAGAAAAACTTCTCTATAGATAACAAGAGGGGGAGAGAGAAGAGTTGAAGCTCAAACACAAATGGTGATCTCCTCTCGCTCTTGTGAAAATTGATTCGCAAAACCAAACTTAAAACAAACACTAAAACAAACTTAAACACCTTTTAATCTTGTTTAAAAACTTTCTTCTGCTTGAATGAACTGAGGATATGTGAGGGTATTTATAGGAAACCCTAACAAAACTCAGTAAAAAGATAAAAAAAATAGAAAGCTAAAAAAACTAATCGTTAGGTCGTCAGTCAACTAATATTGTTCATCAGTCGACTGATGAGCTGACCGTTATAGACCAGCAACACGTCATCAGCTGATGAATTCGTCAGTCGACCAATGACCTTATCAGTCGATTGGTCAGTCGACCGAATAAGAAACAGAAACTATTGGCTATTCCAGGCGATTTCTTCTGTCGACCAAACACTTGCATCAGTCGACTGATAACACATTATCAGCCTGATTTGAATAGTAAAATTGATTTTTAAACTCTTTTTAAAAATAGAAAATAAAATCAGAAAAATATAAAATTTTGGGGAATGCTTGTAAACATGAAAATAAACATGTTACAAAAACCGGTTTTCAAATAACACCTCCCAAATAAGAAATCTCTTTATGAAACACTTGTTTTTGACATTTTGACTAAATCATGTTTTGAAACTTTATAAGATGATTATATAGACTTAATAAAAGTTGTATATAATGATTGTTAAGTCCATAAACAAATAACTCAATATTTTCACAAAAATGCATGTTTTGCAAACTTTCAAAACATTGTTAAGTCCATAAACAAATAACTCAATATTTTCACAAAAATGCATGTTTTGCAAACTTTCAAAACAATAAACATGATTTCTAAACAAATAACTCAATATTTTCACAAAAATGCATGTTTTGCAAACTTTCAAAACAATAAACATGATTTCATTGAACTATATAATCTTGATATTGATAAAATCATATATAAGTATATAAACATGAAACAAGTATGTACTTTCCAATTATATTCATTTGTTTCATATTTAAACTTGAAAATCAAAAAACCAAAACTTGTGTATATATATATGACTATATATATAAAAACCAAATACGTGTGTGTATGTATGAGCTTAAAGTATCTACACACATGTATAAACCTAAAACTAATTTACCAAGCAATGATCTTCATAACACTCAATCTTGGTAACATGGACGAAGCTTGAACTTGGATCTTCAACTTGAATTGCAAGGCTTCAACCACTATTCCGCAAACCTCCATTGGATATGATCGTTGAAGCGCAATTCCATCCAACCTCCAACTGATTATTTATCTAGAATAAATATAAAACACAAACACTAGACAAACACATTAGTAGTAAATTATTTGTTAAATATCATCAAAACAAAAAGGTCAACACTCAGCAACCAATGCATAAGGTTAACAACCAACTCATAACGTATCAGCTAATTCAAGAAAATTAAAAATATAATGCTTACATATTTTCTGGAGAAGTTCGGGTGTTCTGAGAAGTTGAGGATTCCCCAGCGGAGGTAGCATACAAGTTTATGTCTGTAAATCCATTACGACGACAATACTCGAACATCAACCTCAAGTCCTCGTCATTATTAATTGAAAAACTAAATTTCCTTTCCCTTTCGCATATGAATTTCAGTGAAAGAGATTGCATTGGTATTTTAAGTATTTGTGACACTTGATATTTCAAGCTAATGATTTCTTTAGTCTCTTTGATAACTACGAAAACACCCTCACCATCTTCGTTGCTTTTTGTGTTTGTCACCATGCAAAGAAGGGATACATTCGTCATTTTAAACAAGAGTAGTTGAAAAATCGAAGAGGATTTATTGAGGAGAATTAAATGGCTGGGGAGTAGTTGGGGTAAGCAAACGGGGAGGAGATGGTTTTACTGTGGGAGGGGGAGTAGATATGGTAATAATTTGGAGGGAAATGAGTTTTTTTCCTTCAAAACCACATTCTAATCACCATTTAATGTTGCAGTACTATTCCCCGATTTCCGACTTGATAGGATGACAGGCTGTATGAGGGCATTTTGGGAAGATTTTGTTGGTTTTAAACGGCGTTTCACGTGGGGGATGTTTTGGGGGCTATAGGAAAATCACACGAGGGGGCTTTGGGACCGTTGACAAAGTCTTGGGGGGACACTTGGACTCGTTTTGGGGGCTAGAGGCAATTTTCCCAAAAAAATAAATAAATAAACAGGTGAGATGTACAGTGAACATTGCCATCAGGCTCGTTCCATGCCATGTTCTAATATTCTTTGTCACAAACTGTAACATATCCTATACATTTCTCAGTTCATCTCTTGGTATCCATCCTTTTCTTATTAATTATTGCTCCAAAGAATTATTTCCTTGTGCATTTGAATATATCCCTCATTCCTGATTTTCCTAAATGGAAAGCAATTCAGCATGCCAGTAAAGAGTTTTGCTATGTCAAAATAGTTTTAATTTGAATTAATTAATTGATTTTCCTAAATGGAAACCAATTCAGCAATTTTCCCTCCCCCTATCTTATTATTTTTATTTATTTTTTTATTTATTTTGCTGTGAGATGATGGTGCTCATAGGTCTAATCTTGCAAATGTTTTTTTTGTCAATCAGGTATATGTGTTCCTTGAAGGCGTGGCGGAAGAAAAACTGGAGACAGTTTTGAAGCCTATGTCTGTGGACATAAAATTTCATGATGTCCAAGGGAATAATTACCGATGTAGCATTCCCAAACTGAACAAGGAGATTGTTCCTGAGAAATGCAAGGTGTTTGTTAAGCCTTCAAAAGTCATCATCACACTTTACAAAGCTTCTAAAGGAAACTGGTTAGACTTGCATTTCAAAGAAGACAAGGTAATGGATTTCAAATTTTCTGCTTGTTTTAGAAGTGATAGTTAGGGGTGCAATTGAACCAAATAATTAGTAAACAGTTTGGTTATTATTCGTCAAGTTATTCGGTCATTCAATTTGATAATTCGGTTCATAAACGAATAGAATTTAACTAGAGGTATATGTGATGCTTTGATGATTAAATATTCGTCTATGTTTTTCTACTTTTGTATTTGTATTACTAAATTGTATTATCTTTTATGTGTGCATAATATTATGAATATTGCTATTTATAAGTATTATATTAATAATTTATAAACACAATATAATAACTCTTATAGTGAAATATCATAATAACTGTTAAGTAAAAGGTTAAAGAAAATAAGTAAGACAATACTTCAAACAAAGGGTTTGAACTCTAGAGCTCAAGCTCAAAAATCTTTTGACTTTTCTTTTTTGCTAATGAGATATCCGTGGACATTTAACGAATATTTGGGTAATTAACATTTGAAGTCATGAAAACTAACCGAATTCAATTCCGTGCAACTGGCACTACTGCTTATGTATTAATGTTCGCAAAATTGTTAACCATTACCTGTTTGCTGGATTTTCTGACACAGGCTCTTCATTGCTTGACAAATTTTATGCGTTACTATCTTTGTTTAATTTTCCCAATTACTTTGCTCAGTTTCATGATTATTTAGTAGCCAGCCTTCTCCTTGTATGTTAATTTCATCACTTACTGTGGTACTATTTGCATGCTTTGTAGCCCTGTTAAGGTAGGTGATGACTGGAGAAATTATGAAAGGACTTACATTAGGCTATAAATTTCAGTTGTTGTTTTTGTTCAATATTTTAAATTTTGGTTATATGATTTCTTTAAATTCTGTCAAGTAAAAAGAAAGGTCCTTCATTGTTTACAAGAAATGGGGGAACTTGTTGATGTGGAAGGGTAAAAAGAAACGGAGATTGTTCATGTGATGGTCGCGATTCTAGACTTGTTCTTCCAATTGACTAATGTTTATTGTTGCTTGTCCGTTTGTACTAGTAAATCATGAGAGTTATACCACGGGGGACCTGCTATTTCATTCGGCATGTTTATAAAGCTTGATGTGCAATCAGGATAGATCAGTATGGCTTACTTTGATAGCGCAATTTCAGTATGACATTATGTCTTGCTTGGTGATGGAGTACAAGTTGCCTTCCATTTTTCCATTTTAGGCATCGATCTTGTTAGGATTCACCCCAATAATAACGCCTCGAACGGAGACTTAATCACAAAATTAAGGCACAAAATTCAACACAGAGTACTCACAGATATACGTGGTTCACTCCTTCGGAGCTACTCCACGGTGCAACGACGACGCCAAATTCTTTTATATCCCAAAAGAATTGATCCAAGAGAACACCCTCTCTTGATCAGATACACTCCAAGAACTCTCACAAACTCTCTCTTTGTTTTCTCTTACTCTTTCTATAAGAGGAGTTGTTTCTGGGATGAGATTTCCTTAAGAGTTTAGGGCCCTATTTATAGTGTTTGAGAAAATACTATGCACAAATATAATATTATCTGTGGGACCCGCCACTAATAATAAAATATTTGTGGCGCTACTTTTTCAATTTTTCAAACCCTACATAAATCTGCCAAAAATTTCGATGCCTAACTTTGTCCTTTCCCACTTTTGTTTTGTTAGGCTGACAATCTCCCACTTGAAGATTTGATTGAATATCAATCATATCTTCACACCATTCTTGATTGCATCATCCGGATGTCTTGTATCTTTGGCGTCTTGCACGGCCTTCAACATTCTCAACGGAGGCCATATGAGGCTGCACACAGCCTCACCTTTTCGAGTGGAACTGGCTTGGTCAGCATATCGGCGGGATTGTACCTCGTATCAATCTTCACAAGCTTGAACTCGTTCCTGCTTTGCCATCTCTGTATGGCATGGTGCTTCACGTCAACATGCTTGGTCCGAGCATGGAATGCATCGTTCTCTGACAAGTGAATGGCACTTTGACTGTCGCAGTGGATGAAGTATTTCTCAAAGCTTACTCCAAGCTCGAGAAGAAAAGCCTTCAACCATAGCAACTCCTTTGCTGCCTCTGCTGCAGACACGTACTCGGCTTCGGTTGTCGACAAAGCCACAGTATCCTGTAACTTGGATCTCCAACTTATCGCTCCACCACCCAAGATGAAGATGTAGCCGCTCGTACTCCTTCTCGAGTCTATGTCCCCGGAATAGTCTGCATCACAAAAGCCCTCTAGTTGCAAATCCGTCCCGCCATACTCAAGACAACGGTCGGACGAGCTTCTCAAGTAGCGTAGAAGCCACTTGACCGCACCCCAGTGTTGTTTCCCTGGATTGCTCATAAAGCGGCTCACAACTCCTACTCCTTGTGCAATATCTGGCCTCGTGCACACCATCGCATACATCAAACTCCCGACGACAGATGCATATGGTATGTTTGCCATGAACTCGTGCTCTTCAGCAGTCTCTGGTGCTTGGGTCTTCGATAGCTTGAAATGACTTGCAAACGATGAGCCCACCGGTTTAGCTTTCTCCATGCCAAACTTTTCAAGAATCTTCTCAATGTAGGTCTTATAAGACAACCTCAGCCTCCGTGCTGATCTGTCTCTGATGATCCTCATCCTCAGAATCTTGTTTGCTGGACCCAGATCCTTCATCTCGAAGCACTCGGAGAGACGCCCCTTGAGTTCCTCAATGCGGGCCGAGTCGGGCCCTGCAATCAACATGTCATCAACATAAATCAAGAGTATTACATAGGATTCGTCATATCTCTTGATGAAGCAGCAGTGGTCTGTGTCACATTTGAGAAAACCGTTCTCCTCCATAAAGTTTTCGAACTTCATGTACCACTGTCGCGGAGCTTGCTTCAGGCCATACAAGCTCTTGCGTAGGCGACACACGAGGCCCTCCCTGCCTCGTTCCTCAAAGCCCACTGGTTGATGCATATAGATTTCTTCCTCCAGATCTCCATGAAGGAATGTCGTCTTCACATCCATCTGTTCTAGGTGGAGATCTCGAACTGCTACAATGCTCAGCACAGTTCGGATCGTGGTCAACTTGACGACGGGAGCGAAAACGTCAGAATAATCAATCCCTGCTTTCTGTTCATAGCCCTTCACTACAAGCCTCGCCTTGTAGCGTCTCCGTCCATCGGCTTCATCCTTGACCCGATAAATCCACCGATTGTGAAGAGCCTTTCGCCCTCGTGGAAGCTTTACAAGCTCCCAAGTCCCATTCTTCATCAAGGACTTCATTTCTTCCTCCATGGCAGACTCCCACTCGCCCCGAGCTTTGCCAGTCTGCTGTACCTCCTCATAGCTCTCTGGCTCACCATTGTCAGTCAGGAGAAGGTAATTCATGGTGGAAAGGTACCTCTCTGGCACCCTTGGATTTCTTGGAGCTTTGCGAATTGCGATCGGCAACTCTGCTGGATCCTGCTGCTGTGCATCCGGCACGTTCTCTTGGTCTCCGTCTTCTATGTTGATTGGTATCTCACCGGATCCTGCTGCTGTGCATCCCGCATGTTCTCTTGGTCTCTGTCTTCTATGCTGATTGGTATCTCACCTCCGTCCTCACTGTCAGCAATATCTGGAAAAAGAGGGGGAGATAGATGACTCCCACTCACCTCTTTGGTCTTGTATACCGCATTCTTATGGAATACGACGTCACGACTGCGCACCACCTTGCGCGCATCGTGATCCCAGAAACGGTACCCATACTCATCTCCTCCATAGCCGATGAAAGAGAGCTTCTTTGACTTTGGATCAAGCTTTGACCGGTCTGCAGGATTGGTCATGACATAGGCGTCACAACCAAATACTCGTAAGTGCTCTAGCTTCAGCTTCTTTTCGGTCCAAGCCTCTTCAGGTATCCCATAATTGAGAGCCGCGGATGGCCCGCGGTTGATCAAGTATGCAGCAGTATTGACAGCTTCAGCCCAAAAGCTCTTGGGCAATCCGGAGTGGATCCTCATACTTCTGGCGCGCTCCAAGATAGTGCGATTCATGCGCTCCGCCACTCCGTTGTGCTGAGGTGTGCCTGGGACGGTCTTCAGTCTCCGAATCCCATGAGACGAGCAGAAGTTCTCGAACTCCTGGCTGCAATACTCGCCTCCATTATCAGACTTTAGGCACTTCAGCTTATTGCCTGTTTCGTTCTCCACACAGGCAAGCCACTTCTTGAAGATGATGAATACATCTGACTTGTGCTTCAAGAAGAACACCCACAATTTTCTCGTAGCATCATCAATAAAAGTGACAAAGTAAAGAGAGTTACCAACAGATGGGACTTGCGCAGGTCCCCACACGTCGGTGTGCACCAACTCCAATTTCTGCAGTTTTGGAGCCGGTCCGGTCTTGTTGAAGCTCACCTTCTTTTGTTTGCCTAGGATGCAGTCCTCACAGAAAGTCAGATCGATCTTGTTCAGACCCGGAAGCCTCTCTCCCGCGGTCATAATCTGCATCCCCTTCTCGCTCATGTGGCCAAGTCGTCGATGCCAAGTCATGCAGTCGACGGATGATGATGATGATGCTTGTCCTGCGGCAAGCAAGTGGTCGATCTTCCCGTTGGCGATGTAGAGAGACCCCTCGCGTTTGCCGTGTGCCACCACCAGGGCACCCTTGGACACCTTCCAGCTTCTCTGCTCGAAGGATACTCTGTAACCGGAGTCAGTCAGTTGCCCGACTGATATAAGATTTCGCCTGAGATCTGGTACATGCCGAACATCATTCAGCGTCAAGGTGGTCCCGCCCTCCATCTTGAGGGTACAATTTCCCTTCCCGGAAACCTTACAAGGTTGATCGTCACCAAGATAGACTGTCCCCAAGTCCTTCTTCACGAACGATGAAAGCAGCTTTTGTTGTGAGGTTGCATGGAAAGATGCGTCAGAATCGATGACCCACGCATCACTTTTGTCTTCTAGGGATAGGAGAAGTGCATCCGAATCCGTCTCGTGCATGAGATTGGCTGCACCGTCAGCCCGATCATCCTCTGCTGATGCTGGAACAGTAACTCTGCAGTCCCGTGCAAAGTGGCCCTTCTTTCCGCATCTGAAGCACTTCCCTTCACCGTAACCATTCGGGTTAGGCCCTTTAGACTTCCCTCTGGATTTTGATTGGCCTCGTCGTCCCCTACCCTTCTTCTGTGCACGCCCTCGTGCCTCGACATGCAGGGCACTCCCACTGCTAGAGGCCTCAGCTCCTGAGACTTTGCGGCGAGATTCTTCATCCAGAAATTGCTCCAACCACTGTGTCGAGCTTCATCTTGTCATTGCCATTAGCGTTGCTCACCACCATTACCATATTCTCCCATGAATCTGGTAGACAAGAAAGTAGCAGAAGAGCTTGGATCTCGTTGTCGAACTTTAGATCTACTGCAGCAAGCTGTTGCACCACAGCCTGAAATTCGTTCAAGAAGTCCGCCACGCGAGCTCCTTGCTGCATCTTGAGATTGAATAGCTTCTTCATCAGGTACACCTTATTTGAAGCAGACGGCTTCTCATACAGCGCCTCCAAGGCCTCCATCAACTCCTTGGTGGTGGTCGCATGCGAGACGTTGTAAGTCACATGCTGGTGAAGGTTGAGCCTGATGGTGGCAAGTGCTTTACGATCGAGCACCTTCCACTTATCGTCGTCCATCTTCTCAGGTTTCCCCGCCTCTCCTTGGAGGGGTAGGAAGAGATCCTTCTGGTACAAATAGTCTTCTATTTGCATCCTCCAATACCTGAAATTTTGGCCGCCGAACTTCTCAATTCGAAGTCTGTTGTCTTCAACTGTAGATCCCATAGCGAAAGATTACGTCTTTCCCGTATTTGTGAATAGTACAGTATTCGTGAATAGTACCGTATCCGTGAATAGTACCGTATCCGTAAATAGTACCGTACACGTGAATAGTGCCGTACACGTGAATAGTGCCGTACACGTGAATAGTGCCCAATGCCTTAAAAGAGTAAATCTAACTTATTTTCTGATGTGGAGGATCCACTTTTAGTGGCAGCCACAGAGCATACGATAAGCAGATATATATATTCTAAGTCAGGCTCTGATACCAGTTGTTAGGATTCACCCCAATAATAACGCCTCGAACGGAGACTTAATCACAAAATTAAGGCACAAAATTCAACACAGAGTACTCACAGATATACGTGGTTCACTCCTTCGGAGCTACTCCACGGTGCAACGACGACGCCAAATTCTTTTATATCCCAAAAGAATTGATCCAAGAGAACACCCTCTCTTGATCAGATACACTCCAAGAACTCTCACAAACTCTCTCTTTGTTTTCTCTTACTCTTTCTATAAGAGGAGTTGTTTCTGGGATGAGATTTCCTTAAGAGTTTAGGGCCCTATTTATAGTGTTTGAGAAAACATTATGCACAAATATAATATTATCTGTGGGACCCGCCACTAATAATAAAATATTTGTGGGACCCACATCCTTTATAAATTCTCAACAATGGCTGCCACCGAATTTGATTTTTCTTCTTGTGGGGCCCGCCTTTGTGGGCCCCACTTTTGTTTTGTTAGGCTGACAGATCTAGGATCTAACCCTATCATTGTTTTAATTTTCAGTTGAAGCCAAGCACTGACAAAGATAAAGACCCGATGGCTGGAATAATGGATTTGATGAAGGTGACTACTACTTATTAAAATCTTCTTTAAATCCCCGGTTGATTTCTTTTGCAATTCATTAGTTGCATGAGCTGATGATTTTCAAAATGATTTTTGCCTTTCAGAACATTTATGAGGAAGGTGACGACGATATGAAGAGGACAATTGCGAAGGCGTGGACAGATGCTAGGTCTGGAAAGACAGCCGATCCACTAAGCCGTTACGCGACGTAATCCTCTCTTTCTGTCTATTTTGGTTCATTTTCTTTCGTTAAAAAAAAAAAAAGGTTTTGCGCGTCTCTGGATTAAGGTTGGGAGCCATGATATGTAAATGCCATATTTAGACAGCAGTAACCTAATGCGTTTTAGAATTTGTAGTTCGATGAATGTCATAGGAGTTGTCATGAGTTCTGTTGGTGTATCAGTTCGAAGTGTTTATAGTGAAGAGGTCTTTCTCCTTTTTTTTTTGTAGTTTTATTTTGCAGGGTATTGAAGTTTAGATTGATTGGTGAAATTGTGGACGAATCTATTGAAGTGTATTTTTTCTAAAACTGTAACTAGAAATGATGAGCATCTACTGCCACCAAATACTTTGTGAGCACTGTAACATGGAATAGATCAGGGGGAAAGAATTAGAGCTTGTTCGTCTTGACACGTTTATTAGTCAATGGCATCAATCACGCCGTCTTGCACGGTTCGAATGATAAATTCCGAGTTCATGTGCTGGTGTGGCCCTTCACCGTGAAGAACAGTATAAATTATATTTGGATGGAAAAAGTTGTATTTGACCGCTCTTGCTCTTCCGGGGTATTATTTTCAAGTCTGGCTGTTGGAAGTCTTTGGTATGTGGTTGTTTTGTATGAATTTTTCTTGAAGACCCTCCTCAACATTGGACAATTGTCAGAAACCCCCCTTAATTAGGCGTTATCAAAGTTAAAGAGGGTTTTGTAATAAAAAAGCTAAAGGAGGGTTATCAAAGTTAAAGAGGGTTTTGTAATAAAAAAGCTAGAGGGGGTTTTGTGATGATCCCTATATAACTAATGATATTTACCCATACAATATATTGTTGGTGGGTGCGTATTTATAGATATTCTGTTGATAATTTATGATGATTGTACTAATTTAAAGCTAATAGCGGCACATAAATTTATGTACTTGCTTTTCTGAATAGGCCCCTATAGTTTTTCCAGCCCAAAAACCGATAAAAGCCGAGCTTCATGTCGGTACATTATAAAACAAAAATCAAAATTAATCAACAGCATCAGCTATTGACATAGTAATCTCCAACCCCCATAATTAGTAATTAGCAATCAGTGGCCATGGATCCATGAGGTCACGCGGTCAATTTGTCGACAGAACCCCCGTTAACCAATTCAAAATTTCGAACTCCAGACGCAATAAAGAAAAGGAGAGCCGTATCGTCTTTGTCTCCGAGGCAAAACGAAAGACACGCTTCACTATTTCCCTCCTCCTCATCCACCCATCTACCGACACGTGTCCACGCTTAACGGCTACTTCACTCAATGACGCCGAAACTTCAGCTGATTTTTTCTTTTTTCCGTCCGCTTTCACAACGGCTACGTCTCCTCCCCCCTTTTAATCCCACGCTTCCTCATCTATAAATACCCCCAAAAACACAGCAACCAACCGCACAGCTCAAAAGCTCCTCTCTTATTTCAACTATATACTAAACAGCAACTAATTTGTGCTCCTCCTCCTCCTCACGACAATGGAGGCTCCCAAGGTTTCGATGAAGGCCGTTGTGCTTCTTGTGCTCTTCGTGATGGTCGCCATGGCAAACGCTCAAGAGCCAAGCATGGCTCCGACGCCAGCGATGGAGAACGGATCGTCGAAAATTGCTTCGGGTGGTCTTGCTCTTGTTTTGACCTCTTTGGTGTCTCTCTTTGCTCTTTATGCTCGTTGAGGTTTCGAAGAATACTGGGTATTATTTATTATTTATAGCATTTAGTATTATGTCATATGATGTATGTGATGTTGTTTGGGGTGAGAGATCGAGGGGCGAGCTTGTGATTCTTTTTGTGGGCGCGCGAGAGTGACGAGAGTTCCTTTTTTAAATCCGGATGTATACGTGTATGAGAGGTGAGATATATGATTAATGAAGTATTAATTTCCTATTTGTGTTGGTCTGATTTCAATACTGAGTCGTGTTTGAATCAAAGCTTATTTGATAACTATAAAGTTTGTGTTACGTTTGAACTTGGGTGAATGACAAAAAATAGAAAACTTGCTTGATTTCAATTGACATTGGTGATAAGATAAGAGAATTATATTGTCACCATGAATGTGGAAAATGTGTTTAAGGACTTGTTTTGATTTCAATAAAAACTTTGTTGCGGGTGGTTTCATTAATAAAAAAAAGTGTTCAGTGTGATCTGATTTGTTCGGATAACAGAGAGAAATCTAGACCTGAGTAGTCTTTTAGAATTCGTGTGTACTAATTTTGTATTCGATTTTTTAGCGCTTCTATTAGAGATGCATGAGAGAGAGAGAATATAGAGGACTTCACACCCGCGAAGTCCAAATGAACAAAGGGAGGTTTATCAAATAAAAGGCCAAAAGTTGATGCCTATAATTCACATAACTTGAAATATACAAGGGAAGAAATCTATGTTAGAAATCAACAGCTATCCCCACCTATCAAGCCATCATCCTAATAATAGCGTCCACCCACCACCAAATAGTCTCCACCAATCCCTTCACCAACTAGTGTAAGAGCTCTATATAAGGGGCCAAAGATGAGTGTATGAAGTATCCCAAACAAGATCCAATCCAAGTAGCAAAGGAAAACAAAGAGAACAAAAATAGGAAATCTAGAGGACTTCCCACCTGCAAAGTCCAAGAGAACAAAAGGAGGTTTATCAAATAAAAGGCCAAAAAAATTATGCCTATAATTCAAATAACAAATATACAAGGAAGGAAATCTATGTAAGAAATCAGCAGCTATCCCCACCTACCAAGCCACCGTCCTAATAGTGTCTACCCACTACTAAATAGTTTCAACTAATCCCTTCACCAACTAGTGTAAGAACTCTATATAAGTGGCCAAAGATGAGTGTATGAAGTATCCCAAACAAGATCTAATCCAAGTAGCAAAGGAAAACAAAGAGAACAAAAAGAGGAAATCTAGAGGACTTCCCACCTGCAAAGTCCAAAAGAACAAAAGGAGGTTTATCAAATAAAAGGCCAAAAAAAATATGCCTATAATTCACATAACTTGAAATATACAAGGGAAGAAATCTATGTTAGAAATCAGCAGCTATTTCCACCTACCAAGTCACCATTCTAATAGTGTCCACCCACCACCAAATAGTCTTCATCAATCCCTTCACCAACTAGTGTAAGAGCTCTATATAAGGGCCAAAGATGAGTGTATGAAGTATGCCAAACAAGATCCAATCCAAGTAGCAAAGGAAAACAAAGAGAACAAAAATAGGAAATCTAGAGGACTTCCCACCTGCAAAGTCTAAGAGAACAAAAGGAGGTTTATCAAATAAAAGGCCAAAAAAATTATGCCTATAATTCACATAACTTGAAATATACAAGGGAAGAAATCTATGTTAGAAATCAGCAACTATCCCCACCTACCAAGCCACCATCCTAATAGTGTCCACCCACCACTAAATAGTCTCCACTAATCCCTTCACCAACTAGTGTAAGAGCTTTATATAAGTGGCCAAAGATGAGTGTATGAAGTATCCCAAATAAGATCCAATCCAAGTAGCAAAGAAAAACAAAGAGAACAAAAAGAGGAAATCTAGAGGACTTCCCATCTGCAAAGTCCAAGAGAACAAAAGGAGGTTTATCAAATAAAAAGCCAAAAAAATTATGCCTATAATTAAAATAACAAATATACAAGGGAGGAAATCTATGTTAGAAATCAGCAGCTATCCCCACCTACCAAGCCACCATCCTAATAGTGTCCACCCACCACTTTGACTCAAATCGTCGCAGACAAGGCCAAATCTCAGGAGACAGATCCACCGCTTAGGCAAGAATCTTCCCGGAGAGGAAAAGCGTCTTCATCTCGACCTCACACAAGCAAAGGGAAGGAAAAAGTGGTTGATGATGCGGCTTCTGACCAAGAAGCCCACAGCCTGGAATCTTCCTCTGATGAAGGAAGAGAGACTGAGAACGAGCAGAATCTTCAGTCTGCCAAAATGGAAGAATTGAAAGCCCGCCTTAAAGCCATTGCTAACAGAAGCGAGCTCCAAGATGAGGGAGTTATCAGACCCTATCCTGCCGAATGGGATGCAGCCCCTTATCCTCCAAAATTTGAAGTCCTTAAAATAACAAATATACAAGGGAGGAAATCTATGTTAGAAATCAGCAGCTATCCCCACCTACCAAGCCACCATCCTAATAGTGTCCACCCACCACTAAATAGTCTCCACTAATCCATTCACCAACTAGTATAAGAACTCTATATAAGTGGCCAAATATGAGTGTATGAAGTATCCCAAACAAGATCCAATCCAAGTAGCAAAGGAAAACAAAGAGAACAAAAAGAGGAAATCTAGAGGACTTCCCACCTGCAAAGTCCAAGAGAACAAAAGGAGGTTTATCAAATAAAAAGCCAAAAAAATTATGCCTATAATTCACATAACTTGAAATATACAAGGGAATAAATCTATGTTAGAAATCAGCAGCTATTTCCACCTACCAAGTCACCATTCTAATAGTGTCCACCCACCACCAAATAGTCTCCACCAATCCCTTCACCAACTAGTGTAAGAGCTCTATATAAGGGGCCAAAGATGAGTGTATGAAGTATCCCAAACAAGATCCAATCCAAGTAGCAAAGGAAAACAAAGAGAACAAAAATAGAAAATCTAGAGGACTTCCCACTTGCAAAGTCCAAGAGAACAAAAGGAGGTTTATCAAATAAAAGGCCAAAAAAATTATGCCTATAATTCAAATAACAAATATACAATGAAGGAAATCTATGTTAGAAATCGGCAGCTATCCCCACCTACCAAGCCACCGTCCTAATAGTGTCCACCCACTACTAAATAGTTTCAACTAATCCCTTCACCAACTAGTGTAAGAACTCTATATAAGTGGCCAAAGATGAGTGTATGAAGTATCCCAAACAAGATCCAATCCAAGTAGCAAAGGAAAACAAAGAGAACAAAAAGAGGAAATCTAGAGGACTTCCCACCTGCAAAGTCCAAGAGAACAAAAGGAGGTTTATCAAATAAAAGGCTAAAAAATTATGCCTATAATTCACATAACTTGAAATATACAAGGGAAGAAATCTATGTTAGAAATCAGCAGCTATTTTATGCCTATAATTCACATAACTTGAAATATACAAGGGAAGAAATCTATGTTAGAAATCAGCAGCTATTTCCACCTACCAAGTCACCATTCTAATAGTGTCCACCCACCACCAAATAGTCTCCACCAATCCCTTCACCAACTAGTGTAAGAGCTCTATATAAGGGGCCAAAGATGAGTATATGAAGTATCCCAAACAAGATCCAATCCAAGTAGCAAAGGAAAACAAAGAGAACAAAAAGAGGAAATCTAGAGGACTTCCCACCTGCAAAGTCCAAGAGAACAAAAGGAGGTTTATCAAATAAAAGGCCAAAAAAATTATGCCTATAATTCACATAACTTGAAATATACAATGGAAGAAATCTATATTAGAAATCAGCAACTATTTCCACCACTAAGTCACCATTCTAATAATGTCCACCCACCACCAAATAGTCCCCATCAATCCCTTCACAAACTAGTGTAAGAGCTCTATATAAGGGGCCAAAGATGAGTGTATGAAAGTATCCCAAACAATATCCAATCCAAGTAGCAAAGGAAAACAAAGAGAACAAAAAGAGGAAATCTAGAGGACTTCCCACCTGCAAAGTCCAAGAGAACAAAAGGAGGTTTATCAAATAAATGTAAGAACTCTATATAAGTGGCCAAAGATGAGTGTATGAAGTATGAGTGTATGAAGTATCCCAAATAATATCCAATCCAAGTAGCAAAGGAAAACAAAGAGAACAAAAAGAGGAAATCTAGAGGACTTCCCACCTGCAAAGTCCAAGAGAACAAAAGGAGGTTTATCAAATAAAAGGCCAAAAAAATTATGCCTATAATTCAAATAACAAATATACAAGGAAGGGAATCTATGTTAGAAATCAGCAGCTATCCCCACCTACCAAGCCACCATCCTAATAGTGTCCACCCACCACTAAATAGTCTCCACTAATCCCTTCACCAACTAGTGTAAGAACTCTATATAAGGGGCCAAAGATGAGTACTGTATGAAGTATCCCAAGCAAAATCCAATCCAAGTAGCGAAGGAAAACAAAGAGAGAAATAAAGGGAGAAAAATAGTGAGTGGTTGTAAAAGAGTATAGTAGTTTGTAGTAGAGAGAGTGGTTGTACTAGAGAGTATTGAGTTTGTACCACTAAAGAAATAATAAGAAAAATATTTCTTAGTGTCCTCCACTCATCTCAACTCAACAATCTATTCATACATTAAATTTCAAGGTTACCAAAGTATTAGGCAGTAGAAACCTTCATGCCTTGAATAGCATAGGGGTCTTTTGGGAAACTACACGAGGATTAACCAAAATTCGAGTTAAATTAGTTCTATTTTGAACCTTTTTAGGCTATGTGGCAACCCCATGAAAAACTGGGCTAGGATCAGACCAGATCCTTACCATTTATCCTAAACCAGTTTAGGATCAAACCAAGTAAGGGATGGTTCAAAAAAGAACTCGTTTAAATGTCCTTTTTTGGCTTCAAGGAAACCAAGCAAGTAGAGCAAAAGCAAAAAATGGGTCACGTTTAGTCTTGACTTAGTTTTTTGACGAACGGAGTTCTTAAAATTGAATCAGATTTGAACCTTTCGAATCAGGTTCAATTGAGGGATCGCAAAACAGGCCGTAAGACGCTTTGCATAGTTATTGTTACCACAAGGCATAAACCTTTTCCGCCCGAACAAGGCACGTGAATTTAAGAAAAAGGAATTTTCTTGCTATACTTGTTTCCTTGACAACAACGAAGCCCAATACAAAAACTTAAAACTAAGGCGACGAACTGTTAGATTGGGCTTGTATTTAAGTTTGGCCCAAAGATAAATACAAAAAAAAAAGGCCTTTAGCGATGTACACAACAGGAAGGCGTTAGAGTAATTAGATGATAAATGGCTACTTCTTAAATTAAAAATAACGGAATTGGTTTTAATTGGCGACCACGAAGCAACTGCAATAGCCATCAACGTATGTAAAATCTTCATCAGCTTTGGGCTACTCAGAGCTTGGAGGCTCTTTCGACCACTCTCAAACATTATCCATCAAACATGGTCAATTTGACTTTAGTCTAAACTAGCAGCAATATCAAAAAATAAAAAAAATAAAAAAAGGTTAAGAATGTTTGTATCATCTTGTGATCTACTGAAATCTTAGACGGTCCCATTTGACCTGAATTGACAACAAATCATTAGAGCATGAAATATCAATATTTTAGGAACTTGCAATATATGTGGACTACACAAATATTTTGATGGACTGGTCACTGAGTAAATATTAGTCCGATATCTTCGAACTTTATGTTGTGCTTTGCTTTCTATTGCGACGTAATTTTATCCCTTTCTAGTAATTAAATAGTTGTTAAGCAAAACGTTGAACCTCAATTTAATCAAAAATCATAAACTCTTTGAAATTGACCTAACTCTCAATCTAAAACTCTCTAATTATATCAATGTGTAACTATACTTCATTTTTTCATACATGATGATGCCAAGAGTGGGTACACGTACTCAATCCTGCAAATTCAACCACACAAAGGAGAGAGGAGAAAGTGAAAGTGCTCAACCATACTTTTGTTAATCATCATGCAATCCCTCAAAAGGGCAATCTCCTTAGAGAAATATCTTATCAAAATAGAACAAATCAACCAGACAATCAACTTCCTAAAAGATTTGAGTGATTCTTGAGGTAATTAAGTTCCCCATGGCATTATAACAATGTTATTATAGAGAACAATCAATGTCATCGAGTCTTGTTAAATAGCCAAATCAAGAATAAGTACATATCAACATCTGAACTTTTCTTTGCAGCGCCTAAATTTTTCTCTATAATTGAATCTAGTGGCTTCACTATTGGACATCAGATTGAGGCACACGACTTAAATTTATTTATGATGAGATTGATTAGATGTGAGAAGTTTTAATCAAATCAATATTACCACTCCACATTCTTTAGCAGGAGAGTTATCTGAAAATGTTGACAGATATTAGCTTGATTTGTAGCAACTAACTTATGTGCTAGTGTGACTAGACTTTGGTTGAAGAGTAATGATCAAAGAAAAGCACATTACTGATGTCAGTATATGATTGAATCATTGACTAGAGATAAGATTAGACTTGTGACCCTTGACTTTTTATGTTTTAGATTTAGGGGTTTTTATTTCTAGCTCCATTTGTTTACTCGTCTTTACCAATAAACCCAATCACTATTGCTTGTATTTTTAAACCCAATTGTCTTTTTATTTTTGCCTTTAAACCCAATTTTCAAAATACGGTAGGTAGAGCACTTGTATTTATACACAAACATGATAAAACCCCTTAAATACCCCTTTTAATACTCCCTTAAACCAGTACCTCTCCCTCTCCTCTTCTTCCCCTTTTCAACTCTACGCCCTAATTGAAAAAACAAATTTCCATCGACGCCTCCTTTCCCTCGCCATCTGGTGCCCGTCGCCTCCATCCTTGCCTTCGACGTCGCCGTCGACACTTATCAGCTCTCGTCGACGCCTCCTCCCTCTCTCTCTCTCTCTCCCTCCATCCTTGCCTTCGACGTCGCCGTCGACACTTATCAGCTCTCGTCGACGCCTCCTCCCTCTCTCTCTCTCTCTCGCTCTCTCTCTCTCTCTCTCTCTCTCTCTCTCTCTCTCTCTCCTCTTCATCCCCATTTTCAACTCTACGTCCTAACTGGAAAATCAAATTTCCCCCTTTCTTCCCCATCGCCGTCTGGTGTCCATCGCCTTCAGTTGTCCGTCGCCTCTATCCTTGCCTTCGTCGTCGCCATCTCCGTCGACACTTATCAGCTCTCGTCGACGCCTCCTTTTTTCCCCGTCGACGCTTATCTTCTCCGTCGACACCAAGGGTTTCCAAGCACTACTTCAATTGGTAATGTTGTTAACAAACTTCTACCATAAGCTCGAGTTTTTTTACTGAAAGTCTTTGTCTGATTATATATATACATATGTGCAGAATAAGAACACTGTGAAGGATAGCTTTGATTTGTATCAAGGGCCATTTGTACACAACAGATTTGCAAAGCAAGAGGTATGAAATCTGGAGAATCTGGAATTTTGTGCCTAGAAAATTTGTTTATAAATAGCTGGAGAATCTGGAGCTTGCCTTGAAGATCGTGAAAGAGAAATTGCTGGGCAGAGCTAATGGACTCAGTGATCTTTGAATTTTAATAGAATATATGATCAGTTTTGTGAGTTTGTAAGACTGGAATTTTTAATAGAAATTGTTGTGCAGATTGTGTAAGACTGAATTTTTGTGCAATTTTGTGAGTTTGTAAGACTGGAATTTTGTTATTGTGAAATTTTGTGCAATTTTGGAGTTTGTAAGACAGAAATTTGTGCAATTTTGTGAGTGCTATTTTTTTGGATTTTTTTGGATTTTTGTGAGTGCTATTTTGTTCTTGTGCGTGATAAACGAAAAGTGTAGCATGATAGACTGTGAATGTAGCGTGATAGACTGAAAGTGTAGCGTGATAACCTGTAAATGTAGCGTGATAAACTGTAAGTGTAGCATGATAGACTGAAAGTGTAGCGTGATAAACTATAAGTGTAGCGTGATAGACTGAAAATATAACGTGATAACTTGTAAGTGTAGCGTGATAAATTGAAAGTGTAGCGTGATAGACTAAAAGTGTGGCGTGATAAATTCAAATTGTAGCGTGATAACCTATAAGTGTAGCGTGATAAACTGTAAGCATAGCGTGATAGACTGTAAGTGTAGCGTGATAACCTGTAACTGTAGTATGATAAACTATAAGCGTAGTGTGATAAACTGTAAGCGTAGCGTGATAGACTGAAAGTGTAGCGTGATAACCTGTAAGTCTATCACTTATAGTTTATCACTCTACATTTACAATTTATCACGCTACACTTTGAATTTATCACGCTACACTTTCAGTTTATTGCAAAACGATGAAATTTCTTGTGGGGTTTAATGTAATCCGTCCCACATTTACATGGTAAGATTGTCCTCTACGGATTAGACCTGGTTTTTGCTTTGTTGAGTCTAGAAATGAGAATTTTATTGCTAGTTTTTTCAAAAAGAAATCTAAGGGTGCGTGTCATCTCCACAAAATTAGTTTTAATGGGTACTGTCTTGATCCAAAAGTTAATTTTTAGTTTGGTAATAATTGGGCCACAATTTAACTAGTTTTAAGCTAGTTCAATTTTAACTTCTAAGCTAGTTCTCTTTTGGACCACTTCCTACATGGTCCAACTCTATTCTAGTTCAGCAAAAACTAATTCAAACTCTTATCACTTTTTGGATTTTCCAAACGCATCCTAAAGATTATAGCATTCATTACAATATAATAATATATAGTGCAATATATATAAGGGAAAAGTATTCCTAAGATGAAGTCTTAGATAATCATCTAAGGACGCGGCCTAAAATCACATGATTAAGCTATATTGTGGATGATCCGCTCCGTTGAACTTGATCTACATATTCTAAAACCTCAACACACCAAGTTTGGGGTGAACCCATCGTCGTTTGACACTCCGTCGATCCATGTGAAAAGTTCTATTCATTCGAAATCGTTAAAATTAGTACGAGTGGATGAATGGTCAAACGATGACGGGTTCACCCCAAACTTGGTGTGTTGGGATTTTAGAATATGTAGATCAAGTTCAACAGAGTAGATCATCTACAATGTAGCTCAATCATGTGATTTTAAGCCGCGTCCTTAGATGATTATCTAAGACGTCACTTTAGGAACACTTCTCTCTATATATAATGATCTCATTCAATTCTGCATTAGATAATGATTAGATGAGACAACACAAATAGTGATGGATATCATCCAACTCTATGGCACCAAAGGCCATTGCTTCTTGTTAGGGGAGGGGGGAACACGAGTCGGGTCCTAAGCACCAACCGGGTCCACTGGTCCAAGCACATAATAACGATATTGTCCCCAACTTAAGCACCTTTGGGCCACAGGTGTGGGATTTTAACTTAAAAGGCATTGTTACTATGTGGAGATAATCCCCCACTTATATACCCATACTAAGTTCTACAATTTTTCCATGTGGGACTAATGGTTTGGACCAAGCATTCTCAACACTTCAGATGGTGAGTTGGGCGACTTAGGCCTTTTAAGCTGAATGAATCATGTCATGCAAATGAAATATTGAAATGCATTGGACACTTTCCAGAAAACATAGACAAAGGGTTGTTTCGTCCCAAAAATTTGTTTCTGGAATTTTGATAATTTTCAGAATTCTTCAAATCTTCAAATTCTATTTTTTTTTTAAGTTTGGTAGAACGGAAAATTAAATGTGGAGTCCACTTTTCATTCTCTCCGCAAAATTAAAATAAATATTTTCCTGATCAGGGGGGAATTTTCTTACACTTCTCTCGGCAAGCTTTCCATCACAGTACATACAAAAGTAAATTGAGGAATTTAATTATGACATAATTCTTGAAGTAGAACCCCTTTTTACATTTTTTTTAAAGAAAGAAACCCCCTTTTACATGAATAATAAAGATTTAATTTGACCATGTTTTATTTGACTAGTAAGAATTATGCGGGAGTTCTAGAAGTTAGGACAGACGCAACATAGATTTGCTACAAAAGGTAAAGTAAGTACTTAAAAAACGAGCAATATATAAAGCGTTTTCCTCCGTGAAAAAACATATTCTTTACTTTCTAAAGTAATAAGAAGCTTCTTCGAATTTCTCGCGTTGAGCCTTTTTAGTTAGCCTTGCCGTTTTGGTAAAACAACTCCATAGATCAAGATATTATTGCGTAGTTTTTAGTGGTGGACTTAAAAAACAAACGTAAGCACGCGTATAGATTCCATTTGTGAATTACTTTCAGCTAAATTTCAGACGATCTACCATATATAACGATCTACCTTAACTTAGGATGATAATCAAAAAGTCTTCTACCGTATATAACGATCTACCTTAACTTTGGATGATTATAAAAAAAAATCTTTTATTACTTTCAACATTAACTTGTGGCTGAACCACATGGGAAAAAAGTGAAGGGACTGCAGCACATGAAGATATTGCTTTTGGGGCTTTGACGCAATTTTCCCCTATAAAAAATCTTTCATTATTTTTAAAATATCAGAATCTATTTTAAGTTTGGAGCTTATTAGGAACTCTCCTAACCATGCATGTATAAACTGTAATTTTTACATGGGTGGATAAAATGACATAGACATTATTTTTCCCCAAAAAATAAAAAATAAAAAACCTTACAGTGGGTTTTGATACCGAAGAGGTTAGGTGAGGGAGGGAAGCAATTGAGATAAACTTTAATTTTGAAGTTTCTAAAATATCCACATTTGTTAAATTGCTTATCTAATATAAAATTTTCCTTAGAAATTGCTATTTACTTCTACGGGATAATGTTTTTCTAGAGAATTATAACTTCTGCTTTCATAGAAACAATGTGCAACGATTTTTCGTACGAAGAATTAGTTGACCGAAGTCGTATACTTCTTTAAGAAGAAACAAGGAAATTTTTTTTTTTTTAAAAGCAAGCTGTAAGACCAGTACATCCTATTTCTTAAAAAAAAAAAATTGCCCAGGGAAAGGTGGCAACAAATCAAGCTACTTTTGATGAAGTCAAAGTGTTTTTTGCAAAAGAAATGACCAACTCCACAAGATTATTTAAATGGATAATCAATATGGATGTAAAAACATGGATGCTTGACAAGGAAACATATAAAGTAGCCATACATTTAGGAAGAATCCAATGGTCCCTGAGATAAGTTAGAAAATAGCGATAAACTTTTATTCGGAAAACCACCACACTTTTATATTATTATAATTATGAACCCGAAAACACTATTCAAAAAGAGTTAAGTGTCGTATAGATCGATACCAAATCGAGAATTTGAAAAGTAACCACTTACTCTTAAGAATGAGGATAATTTAAAAAAAAAAAATCTCTCTCTAGAAGCCCATATGGAATTGGGATCTATTCCGTAAAATATTAAGATGAATTCACCCATTTCGCATGATAATATTCCAGAAAATTAACTAATGTAATGATGATAACAGAATGATTCTACGTGCACCATGTCAAGAATATAATATCAATACTTTTGAATTGTTCAATATTCTTTTATAGAACACTATTCATATGACAGAGTACCTTTTAACAAAATGAACAATGACACTGGATCATAATATTTTAGTCATCTATTCTGAGATGTTTACAATCTAGAATTGGTTCAGATATGTGAGTGATGTAGAAAATTTCTATGGAATATTACGATAAACCTTTTTATTGGACAATCTAACAAAGCAAGTTCATCAACTATATTTTGTAGCGTGAATGTCAATTCCCAAGCTAAGTAGATGCTCATCATGCTCACAATGGATTATAGTTGCAATCACCTCTCCTTAAGAATATCACTGGAACTTGTAAGCAATCTACAAGGTTTGCTTTGTTATCCAACAATGTTAGCTAATAACAAAGTGAGTAGTCTACAATGTTATCTATTTCTTCGCTTTTCTTCTAGAAAATGAGAAGTCTACAATGTTGCTATTTGTGGAAAATGTCCTCCGTGTGATTCAAGACTGGTGAACGTGTGGGTCTTTGACTACGGCTTGCATTTCAGAAGTTGGAAAACAATGGAACAAAGTTGGCTCTCTCTCTCTCTCTCTCTCTCTCTCTCTCTCTCTCTCTGAGAACGAAATGAAAAACAAAATACGTATAAAGAGACAGCACAGAGTATTCATATATAAGAGCATAGTGATATCATGTTTTCATTTAGCTCAATGTATGAAATTTTCAACTATGTTTCCCTTCATTTGTTAGTTTAGCACAATCAACCAAGACAACTAGGACATTTTATGTTAACTTGGCCTAAACCGACGATTATTGATAGAAATCACTACTCAATTTTCGTCGCACATGACACTAAGTCTGCTTTCCGTAGGATTATAACTTGGACCTTCATATCACTTGTTTCAGAGTTATCACATAGAACTTAGGAGTTAATTGGATCTTAATATGTTTAAAACCAAATTAACCTAAAATCTTAAGCTGTTGGAAATCTTAATATGTTATCCAAGACTCTTTTCTATTTATTCTAATTCGGGACTAAACTCTCATGATATAATCCACAAAGAGGAATATATCCAGGGACTCGAATTGTGAAAGGAGCATGTGCATTAGACATTTTTCTCAATGATATTTTCAACATTATGATATGTACATATACATGTACACATTTATGTGTATTTAAAAATATGTCTATCAACATACAAATATCACAAGTGCAGGTCTATATTAGGATACCATCTTGTAAACCTTGTTAAGCCCCTCCCCTAGTTTTTACACCCAATCACACCTCTCTTTCTCCAACCAAGAATCCTCTTCCCTCAGTCTCTTTCAACTTTCTCGCTATATAAATAACCCTCTACCCACATTTTAAGTTCTCATAAACAAATCTCTTCCTATTTTTTCACAAACTCCCCTGTTTTCCTCTGTTTTCTTCAAGCCATGGTGGTCCTTGCAAACACACCAACAGAGCAAATATCCATAATAAAACCCCAAAAAGCCCATGTTCATTTCTCCAACATCCCCATTATCGATCTCTCAAAGCCCGGTTGTGAGATAGCCATTGTCAAAGCTTTGGAAGATTTTGGTTTCTTCAAAGTAACCAACCATGGAGTGTCTAAGGAGATAATGAGTAAATTAGAAGCAGAGGCTGTTAAATTCTTTTCTCTGTCTCAAGTTGAGAAAGACAAGGCAGGGTACCCTAATCCTTGTGGATATGGGAATAAGAGGATTGGGGGTAATGGGGATTTTGGTTGGGTTGAATATCTTCTCTTTGAGATAAATTCTAAGCCCATTTCTTCAACGTCTCTTGGTTTTCTTAGAGAACATTGTGCAAGCTTGTTTTGGTAAGAAATCAATCATAAGAGTGTGTTTGGTTAGAAGTAGTTGAAGTACTACATGGGGCTGAGTATATCCAAAATTACTTAAATAATACTAAATATATTGCAACTGTTATACGGCTTCTACATTAGAAGCACGAATATCTTCTAAAACTAAAAGTAAACAGTGTAGGCTCATATCCCAATTTATGAGGAAGAAATTCACATTCTTGCGTCCTATAATATTAAATTAGTATATGATTTGTAGCATATTCTGTATTATACTATCCAATACATGATATACATCTTTTGATTTGACATTTATGTGACTCTAAAAAGAATTTGGTAAAGAAACAAAATACCTTAAAAAATATAGGAGTTGCCACTATATTCAAATTAAAAATTGTGCCAAAAAAAAAATAAATAGAAGTGTTCATTTGCAAATTGAACTTTTTCAAAACCCTGCACATGTTCTTTTTTTTTTAATTTATTTTCTTTCACGCAACAAATGGCCATTATAATGAGTATCTTTTGTTTGACTATATTAAAGCACCTCCAACCTCCCAATAATTTCTCTCCTCTCTTTTTTGATTTTTACTGCAGCTCTGCTTTGAATGAGTACATATCATCAGTAAGAAAGTTATCAAGCAATGTTCTAGAGCTAATGGCTCAAGGGTTAGGGATCAAACAAAGAGATATATTCAGCAAGCTTGTGACGAGCCAAGAAAGTGACTCAATGTTCAGGCTCAACCACTATCCTGCATGTCCCTTGCTCAAAGAGCTCAATTGCAATTTAACTGGGTTTGGGGAGCACACAGATCCACAGTTGATCTCAATATTGAGATCGAACAATACAAATGGGTTTCAGATTGCTCTCAAGGACGGAGGATGGCTCTCTGTTCCTCCTGATGAAGGCTCTTTCTTCATTAACGCCGGAGATATATTGCAGGTAGGTGCACTTCCTTTGTTTATTTTATTTGATCTTCCCGTCTCCAGTGTGATTTATAAGAGAATAAAAGTTCGCATGCATGTTGACGACATTTCATCCTTCCCCTGTTTATTTACTTTTAATTTGGCTAAATAGCACTTGGATACCTTTTAGTTTCACTTAATTTGCACTTACATACATATATACCATCACTCATTTTTCACGTCGTTAATATACGGGTAACTTATCTAAAATTGCCATCCTCAATTATTCAAACGCCAAAATTTCACCTAACTTCAGCTAATGGTATATAACTGTCGAGAAAAAAAACAAGCGAGGATATAAAAAATGCAGAGTGAGAGAAACATAGTCAGGTGCTGTTTAGCTAATTATTTCCATGAGTCTGAAAAGGCTTTTGACGATTGTTGCAGGTCTTGACAAATGGGAGGCTCAGGAGTGTGAAACACAGAGTATTGACCAATGGCTCCAAAGCCAGGGTCTCCATGATCTTTTTCGGAGGTCCCCCCCTCAATCAAATGATTACACCTCTGCCCCAACTTCTCAAGGGAGAAGAGAAGAAGTACATCGATTTCACATGGGCTGACTACAAAAAGGCTGCCTTTAAATCAAGGCTGGCTGATAACAGGCTAGCCCTTTTCGAGAGAGAAATGACTCATTAATATAACAGAGAGGATTAATACATCTCGGTTGTATCTGTAGCTTTTTCTATTTTGGGATGGTTTGTTGCTGAAAAAAAAACAGAGTCGTATTCATGCAGGTGATCAATGTTTTTGTAACCCTTTGACTAATTAAGGAAACAAAAAGGTTTTTCGTGAAAGCGTTCAAGTACCCAATTGCGAACCCAATTGCGAATAGACTCTCCGTAGGAGGGTGATTTTCTTTATTTCTTTCTTTCTTGGGAAAAATGTGTCCTGGCCCTAAAAGCGGAAACTCCATGTGATCCAACCCCTTGTATTTTGACTCATGCGATTCAGCCCCAAAAACTAGTATTTAATGTTTCAATGCCCCTTCACGTGAGCAGTACAACAAAAGAGATTGTATTTTGAAAAAAAAAACTCGAAATTACCCCTCCACTTATCTTCCCCAGACGCCTCTGGTTCCCAAAAACATGGAAAGTCGCGTCCCATTAATGCGATCTGACGAAAAAAATGAAGGGAAATTTCTCGCCCTTTTTTAAACTCTATCAGGAGCAATAACTCATATTAGTTCTAACTTATTTCATGTTAGTTCTAATTCATGTAAGAGCTAACTTTAAGTGGAACTAACATTAATACTTTAGCTACTTGGTTTAGTGGTGAAGCTTGTGAATTTGGAGAGGAGGTCAGGAGTTCAAACCCCCTGCAACTACAATATATATTTAAAGGTCTTTGATTGAGCCTTGGGGCTCTTTGTCAGTTCTAACTCATTTCATGTTGGTTCTAACTCACTTCATGTTAGTTCCAATTCATGTTAGGTTTAACTTAACTCACTAGAACTAACACTTATATTAGAAATAACACTAGCTGGAAGTAGAACTAACACGATATCAGCTAGAACTAACACAAGAACCGTTAGAACTAACATGGGCTCAACTAGAACTAATAGACCACTAGAACTAATGCTTATATTAGAAATAACACTAGCTGGAAGTTAGAACTAACATGACATCAGCTAGAACTAACACGGGAGTCACTAGGACTAACAGGGGCTCAACTAGAACTAATATCTCGTTAGAACTAACACTTATATTAGAAATAACAATAACTGAAAGTAGAACTAACATAAAATTAGCTAGAACTAATACAAGAACCACTAGAACTAACAATGGCTCAACTAGAACTAACATACAACTAGAAATAACACTAGCTGGAAGTAAAACTAACATGACATCAGCTATAACTAACACGAGAAACCGCTAGAACTAACAGGGGCTCAACTAGAATTAACATACCACTAGAACTAACACTTATATTAGAAATAACACTAATTGGAAGTTAGAACTAACATGACATCAGCTAGAACTAACACGAGAACCGCTAGAACTAACAGGGGCTCAACTAGAACTAACATACCACTAGAACTAACACTTATATTAGAAATAACACTACCTAGAAGTAGAACTAACATGAAATCAGATATAACTAACACGAGAACTACTAGAACTAATATGGACTCAAATAGAACTAACATACCACTAGAACTAACGTTTATAATAGAAATAACACTAGCTGAAAGTAGAACTAATATGAAATCAACTAAAACTAACACGAGAACCGTTAGAACTAACAGGGGCTCAACTAGAACTAACATACCACTAGAATTAACACTTATATTAGAAATAACACTATCTGAAAGTTAGAACTAATATGACATCAGCTAGAACTAACATGCGAACCACTAAAACTAACAGGGGCTCAACTAGAACTAACATATCACTAGAACTAACGCTTATATTAGAAATAACACTAGCCGGAAGTAGAACTAATACGCATAATTCTTTTTTATTATTGTTTGATGTTGTTGTCTTGTGATCTTAGTCCCAGTTAGCGCTTCGACCACGTCCACAATAAATTAAAGAAAGAATTGATAATAAAATAGCAATAACAATGATAAAAGAGGAGAGGAATTCACCTCATTTTTCATTTATAATTTTCTAAAACAATTACAAATAAAATGTTTTAAAAAAATTCCATGACAAAACAATTAATAAAAATTCAAGGTAACTAATTAAAACCTAACATGCTTGATGCATGGCGGTTCTAAGCGAATCGAGCTTTTGATTAACAACCTAGCTAGCGATTTGATTAAACTAACTAGCTCTTGACGAAGCCGTCGATAAACTTGGCCCCGACGTCCCCCTAGCCAGTTCTCAATCAGGAAGAGGGATGCCTCCTTGTTGATGGGCTCGTGCTTTTTGACCCACTCGGCCATGGGCCTGGGTCGCCGTTAGGCCCCTTGTTGTTGTACTCGGTGTAGTAGCAGGTCTAGTGGAAGTCGGCCCCATCCTAGACGGCCTTGCCCTCGAGCCTGATCATGTCCCCGATCTTCGACTCCATGACCACCGTCCTCGCCTTAGCCTTCCACGACCTCCCCAGAGCCTGATCATTTTCAATGGTCATGACGGATGTGAGAGAGAAGGAGAAGTTGAGAGATAGAGGGGTGATATATATATGATTAATGATGGAGAAATTGGGAATAAATATGGAGAGACGCAATAACCAAGTTCAATCCCATCAAAGGGGCAAGTTCGTAACTTTCATTGGGCGTTTTTTGAAATCTGATACTTTGGGGCCTCATCACAAATACTACTGTGTGTATTTGAGGCTTATCCATATGGGGTAGAATACAAAAGGCCTCGTCACATGAAGTTTCTACTTTTGGGGTCTCAACATAATTTTTCCTTCTTTTTTTTGACTCTTATAAGAGTCAAAAAGGTTTTGACGAGGCGGATAGACCCTTGTAGTTCTATTGGTGAGAATTGATCTCCAATTTCGCTAAAAAAAATTACTCTAAAAGCCAAACATCTTCATAAAGGGGAAGGGGTTCCACACTTAGCAAATACTATCAGGCATTTATACAAATAGAACCACAAATGGTCTATACGCAATTAGGTGACACTACAAGATCAATTCACTATTCCAAAGTAAATTTGGTTTGGACTTTGATTCCCTTTGATGTCTGACATGAGCATATTGATGCAAGTTTATTTATAAGAATCTATCTATATAGTGTTGTATCTTATATACAAGCCTAGAGGGGGGGATGGTGTGTTAGGTCTCATGTTTATGAGCACACTCACTAATCTTGTTTTGATGATTACAAACAATTCCTAACATTGTGCGTCGAGTGCTTGTATTTGTTTTGTTAGGTAATCTATATAAATATCTTTATTGGAGGTTAGTTGGATTGAGCCTTCATGATCACATTTAAAGGAGGTTGGTGGAATATCGGAGTGAAGCTATGCACAATTCAAGTCAAAGATTCAAGATCAAGCTTTATCCACAAACCAAGACAAGCTCATTGAAGATTCATTGCTTGGTATAGTGTTATAGTGTTTTAGGTGTTTAATCCACAAACCAAGACAAGCTCATTGAAGATTCATTGCTTGGTATAGTGTTATAGTGTTTTAGGTGTTTATACTTTGTGTGTTAATGCTTAAATCTCAGATTCATTGCTTGGTATAGTGTTATAGTGTTTTAGGTGTTTATACTTTGTGTGTTAATGCTTAAATCTCAAACAATGTTACACATATACACGTTTTTGGTTTATACCTTTCAAGTTTAAATAAATATGAACCAAATAGATATATTTATATACATACGTATATGTTTCATATTTATCATCTTTGTTTTGGAAAATGTTGTGTTTGAGGATTATAGACTTGACAATATTAGTTTATATATTTTATAAAGTCTATTAATCCATTTAAAAGAAGTTTAAAAGTTGGTTAAAATCATTTTGTCAAAATCATGTGTTTTTGAGATTTTGTATTTTGATCGATTTTGCAAAATGATGAATTTTCATAATTAGGAAGTATAATTTGAAAAGTTCTTTTTGTCACATATTCATTTTCGTGTTTATAAACATTTCTCAAAGTTTTATATTTTTTTAAAATTTCTTTGCTATTTTTAAAAGCACTTGCAATTCAATGTTCTAAAAACTGCATATATTAGTTTTCGGTCGACCGAACAATTCCTTCCGATCGACCGACCATCAATTTCCGATCGATCGAAAAGGTTCTGCCAGTTGACCCACCAGAATTAGTTTTTCTAGCTTTGTTTCTCAGGGTTTCTCAGTCGATCGACAACTTTGTTTCGGTCGACCAATGGACACCCTTCGGTCGATCGACCAGTGTCATCCGGTCGACCGAACTGATGACCATTGGAATAACAGCTAGTTTTCCAGATTTTATTATTTTGTGTTTTTTGTTAGTTTTTGCTAGTTTTTTAGGGTCCCTGTATATACCTCATACCCTCTAAACTTCTTAGATTATCCAAGAAAAGTTTTAATCAAGTTTTGGGCAAGTTTGTTTAAAAGTTTTCAAGTGTTTTAAGTTGTTTATGTGAAGATTGTTTCACAAAGAGAAGGATTCGATTTTCAACATTGAGGAAGCTCATCCTTAGCCTTTTACATCTCTTTGCTTGAGAAGTTTTCTAAACTCCTTTTTATCTAGCTTGTTCATACTTTAATTGTTTCATCTATTTGCTAGATCAATTTGAATTTAGTTTCATTGTTATTACTCACTGTTTACACACACCCACTTGAGCTTAAGTATTTTCATATATAGTATAATTAAGATTGTGTGTTTGAAACATTGAGTGTGGTCTTACATTGAGTCCTCATATATTGTAGAGAACAAATATTTTTTGTGCTTAATTGTGAGATCACTTTGTAATACACAAGTACACCGAGAGGAGTGTGTGGTTATAGACATGGTTGATACCAAGAGGAGTGGCGTCAGTAGTAAAGCCTATAAAAAGGTTATAAAACCGAGCACTTGAGGGAGGCAACACGTGAGAGGCCAACACTTGAGGTTATAGTGTGTGATTACATTGTGAGTGATTGTGAGAGTTTTCGATGAGCTAGAAAATCAAGATTATGAGGTGTAAACATTTTGGGTGAACGTTGAAAACCCGTTGTGATACTGGATTCTCCCCGGGAGTGGGAAGAGGAGACGTAAGTCAGAAGGACCGAACTCCGTGATCATATTCTATGTTTGAGTTGGCGTTACATTTGTGCTCATTATTTATTTCATTCTATTTCGCCATTGCTCATATTTATTTCACCCTTAGTTTAGTATCCTTGCATATAATCTTCTTGAATATCATTCTTAGTAGGATAATTAGTTAATAATTTTTTAATTAGCATTAATATCGGATTAGATTAGCATATTACCCTATTCACCCCATCTAAGGTAATTTCATTTGGTATCATAGCTTAGTGTTCTTGATTTGTAGGTTAACCACATTGAGTCAAAGATTCAAACATTCATATCTTGCTAATCTAGTTTTGAGATTTATTGCATCTTGCTTGGCGGTAATAGTATATATATATATATAGTATATAGTATCTATATAGTATATATATATATATATATGCCGGAAAAGTGAACTAAGGTGACATCATAGGCTCTCACCAAGGACGCGGCCTAGGAATGATATATTTTTTCTACATTTTTTTTACGATCCGCTCCGGTTGAACGGTTCGATCTACACGTTCTTAAACTCAAACACACCTAATTTTGCAAGTGGAAACCCGTTGTGTTTTTGGACCATTCGGTTGGAGCCGTTGCAAAAAAGTTCCTATCATTCGAAACCGTAAAATTGCAGCGAGTGGAATAAATGGGGTCAACAGGACGGTTCACCCCAAAAATTGGTATTGTTTGGGTTTAAGAACGTGTAGATCAAGTTTTTTTTAATTGGAGCGGATCATAAAAAAATTAGGAAATAATGTATGATTTTAGTGCGCGTCCTTTAGGTTGGGAGCCCAGGGTGTCACCTAGTCACTTTTGGTCCAGTATACCGTCATATATAGTACTATATTAGTAGTATATAGTATAATATATAGTAATATATATATATAGGTATTACTATAATATATATATATATATATATATAGAATCTAGTTTAGGTTATGCCATTAATGTTGCTCCTAGATTAGATGGTTTTCCTTATTCCCAATTATGTGTTAGATTTAAACTCTTTGTTTGATCTTGGACACTTTAATTTATGAAAAATTATCGATTGTGCTTATATTGTACCCACGTTGGAGAAATCCAAGTGGATCAATCATGATAAAAAAATATTTACAATGAATAATCTCTAGTTAGAATATTTGCTTAACACTTTTGACTCATCTTTTTCTAACAAGTTTGATTCATTTGATAGTGCTTACACATTATAAAATTCATAGAAGCACATCAAGGGGACTTGGAGGAGATTCGACGCGCTTTGACGGAATCGACTTCAAGTAAAGTTGGAGCATCATCATCATGCACTCGGCCACTAGGCGATAGCCCTAGTGTGGTATGCGATTCGGATTCTAAAAGTGAACTTTCTATTAAAGAAATCGCATGTGCATATGATAGGTTAATGTATGTCTACACTAAGTTGTATAAAAATTTATTGACTTAAAAAGCAAGCATGTAGAACTTAAATCCGATCATGAGTTATTAGCATCTAAGTTTGATACTATTTCTAATGAAAATGTGATCCTCAAAGAAAAGCATGTAGAACTTAAATCCGATCATTATTAGCATCTAAGTTTGATACTATTTCTAATGAAAATATGATCATCAAAGAAAACAATAAAAAAATTAAATTTAGATCATATTGCCTTGACTTTAAATGTTGCTAGCTTAACTCATGAGAAAAATAATATCATATTAGAAGTCAAAACCACTAAAAATAAATTGAATTCATTTATAAATAATTATGTTTCCTCTACTTCTAATATCAATACAAATATGTTAATAATGAGTTGAATCATGTTAAGGATCGCATATCATCTTTAGATTCAACCCTTAAAACATGCATTGCTAATAATGATAAGCTTATGAACTTTTGTGCAAAGTACCATGTAAATTCTTCCAAGAAACTCACTCACTATGCACAAATATATAAGAAAATTTATAAGTGTTCTATTTGTGGCCATAAAGACCTTCTTGCCAAATTTTATTATAATGCACAAAAGTTCACCAAGTCTGAAAATATTGATTCTTGTGCATCCCATCAAGCTTCATCACATCATACATATGTACACGCTCATAAAGTTTATCATAAATATGCACATGTGTATCAATGTGATTTTTATGGTATTTTTGGTCATTTGGCCAAGTATTATTTTGATTTGAAAAAGGTTTCACTTTTGTCAAATGCTTCTAAAAGACCACATGTATATAAATATAATTATTGTAGTAAATTTGGTCATTTGGCCAATTTTTTTTTGTTTTGATTTAAAAAGAGTTTCATATTTGCAAAATAATTTTAAAATATCATCTTTATTTGCAAATGTTATACGTACACATCCACATGGACAACAAAAACAAAAACATCCTTTTCATTGCACTTATTACAATCAGATGAGTCATTTACGTGAATATTGCTATGACCGGACCCGTACTCAAAATGCGCCCAAATATGATCATAACCCAATAGAATTGAGCTTAAATGATAGGGGTCATGTCCCTAAATTTGTCAACACCCAAATTGGTTGGGTGCCAAAACAAAATTGATTGTGTTTATTTTGTATTTTTGATTTCTTTTTTATTTTATTTGAATTTCATATTTCTATAACAATGTAAATTTATAAGAAATTTTAAAATCACTCATACTTTCCTTTAAAATAAAGCATTTTCAAATATATATGTACATTTACATTGTTGAAAAATTAAAAGTGGTTTTTGAATTTTAAAACCATAGTTCATGATTCTCATATGATTTATAGTCTTGATTTGAACTATGAAGTTTTTGGTTTACTTTGGTGTAAACAAAGTGTGTGTGCTTTATGAGATCATTGTAAATACTTTGTTGATAATATTTATATGTTTGAACTTATAGATCATCTCATTTGTGCTTTATAATGTATTCTAGTGTTTTATGTTTGCTCACATAATTTTCATGCTTACATTTCTTTGTGATGCAAATATGGATTGAAACAAGCTCTAGCTTGGTATAATTGTTTATCTAGTTTTTCTTGTCAAAACGATATTATTGACATTTTGTTTTATCATTAGCATAATTCTTTCAACCCTTATGGATAAAACATATAAATGTACTAGTTGCTTAATCACTTGTTCTTCAAAAATGATGATTTATAGATTAAGTACATTTTAATGATTTAGATTCATGATTTTATTTGATTGTTTTGATTTTCATTAATTTATACTTTCATGATTATCATGATTTTCATTGTTCTCATGTTTTGCTTTCATTTGAAAATATCTTTCATGATTCTCATATTTTTCCAATCTTTTGAATTCATAAATCTATATATATATTACTTTTATTGAGACACTATTTTCTTAATTAATATGTGTTCTCATGGCTTTTTAAATGTAAGTCTTTCATGATTTTTATACTCACATTTTTTAAGCCTTATATTATTTTATATATGCATTAAGACATTTTGATAGTGAGGGATTTTTCCCTATATTTCTTTTATACTCATCTATGCTCATTTTTAGGGGGGCTTTTGCTCTCTATTCTTATTGTTTTCCCATTTTGATGTAGACAAAGGGGGAGAAACATGTACAATGTGAGTATGTCATTCTATTGTTTTTATGATGAGAAATATAAATTATATATTCATTTAGTATCATGCATATTTTATATCTCTTTGTGTAGATTGTTTATCATCATCAAAAATAGGAAGATTGTTAGGTCTCATGTTTATGAGCTCACTCTCTAATATTGTTTTGATGATTACAAATAATTCCTAACATTGTACATCGAGTGCTTACATTTATTTTTTTAGGTAATCTATATAAATATCTTTGTTGGAGATTGGTTGGATTGAGCCTTCACGATCATATTTAAAGAAGATTGGTGGAATATCAGAGTGAAGCTATGCATAATTTAAGTCAAAGATTCAAGATCAAGCTTCATTTGCAAACCAAGATAAGCTCATTGAAGATTCATTGTTTGGTATAGTGTTATAGTGTTTTAGGTGTTTATACTTTGTGTGTTAATGCTTAAAGCTCAAACAATATTACACACATACATGTTTTCGGTTTATACCTATCAAGTTCAAATAAATATGAAACAAATAGATATATTTATATACATACGTACACGTTCATATTTATTATCTTTGTTTTAGAAAATATTGTGTTTGAGGATTATAGACTTGACAATATTGGTTTATATCTTTTATAAAGTCTATTAATCCATTTAAAAGAAGTTTGAAATTTGGTTGAAATCATTTTGTCAAAATCATGTGTTTTTGTGATCTCGTATTTTGACTGATTTTGCAAAATAATGAATTTTCACAATTAGGAAATGTAATTTGAAATTTTCATTTTGTAACACGTTCATCTTCATGTTTATAAATATTTCTCAAAGTTTTATATTTTTAAAAATTTATTTACTATTTTTAAAAGCACTTGCAATTTAATATTTTGAAAACTACATATATCAATTTTTGGTCGACCAAACAATTCCTTCCGATCGACCAACCATCAGTTTTCGGTTGATCAAAAAGGTTCTATCAGTCAATCGACTAGAATCAATTTTTCCAGCTTTGTTTCTCATGGTTTCTCAATCGATCGATAACTTTGTTTCGATCGACCGATGGACACCCTTCGATCGACCGACCAGTGTCATCCGATCGACCGAACTAATGACCATTGGAATAACAGCTAGTTTTCTAGATTTTGTTGTTTTTTTGTTAGTTTTTGCTGGTTTCTTGGGGCCCCTATATATACCTCATACCCTCTAAACTTCTGAGATTATCTAAGAAAAGTTTTAATCAAGTTTTGGGCAAGTTTGTTCAAGAATTTTTAAGTGTTTCAAGTTGTTTATGTGAAGATTGTTTCACAAAGAGAAGGATTCGAATTTCAACATTGAGGAAGCTCGTCCTCAACCTTTTACATCTCTTTGCTTGAGAAGTTTTCTAAACTCCTTTTTATCTAGCTTGTTCATACTTTAATTGTTTTATCTATTTGCTAGATCAATTTGAGTTTAGTTTCATTGTTATTACTCATTATTTACACACACCCACTTGAGCTTAAGTATTTTCATACATAGTATAATTGAGATTGTGTGTTTGTAACATTGAGTGTGGGCTTACATTGAGTTCTAATATATTATAGAGAACAAACATTTTTCTTATGCTTAATTGTGAGATCACTTTGTAATACACAAGTATACCGAGAGGAGTGTGTGGTGAGAGACGTGGTCGATACTAATATAAGTGGCATCGGTAGTAAAGCCAAGAGAGAGGTTGTAAACCCGAGCACTTGAGGGAGGCGACATGTGAGAGACCAACACTTGAGGTTGTAGTGTGTGATTACATTGTGAGTGATTGTGAGAGTTTTCGGTGAGCTAGAAAACTGAGATTGTGAGGTGTAAATGTTTTGAGTGAACATTAAAAACCCGTTGTGATTGTGGATTCTCCTCGAGAGTGTGGAGCAAAGATGTAGGTCGGAAGGACCGAACTCCGTGATCATATTGTGTGTTTGAGTTTGCCTTGTCGTTACATTTGTGCTCATTATTTATTTCATTTTATTTCGTCATTGCTCATGTTTATTTCGCCATTAGTTTAATATCCTTGCATATAATCTTCTTGAATATCATTCTTGCTAGGATAATTAGTTAATAAGTTTTTAATTGGTATTAATATCGAATTAGATTAGCATATTACCCTATTCATCCCCCTCTAGGGTAATTTCAGGGTGAACAGGATTGTTGCCATTTTTCATCAAAAACACAAAACAAGCTGTAGAATATATAAAATAAAAGTGATCAATGGTATAAAGAAAAATACTTAAACACCAAAAGCAAACAATCTGGAACACACGATATTTTATAATGGTTCAAATACTCTTTCTTCTTGTGAAGAGACTACCTTACAACGCAAAGAGTTCTTCTAAATAACAAACTCGATCTAATAGGCTTGCAAGATTGTAATTTTGAATCTACCTAAAACTAGTTGTCTAACCAACTCCCACAATGAGTAACGCTCAACCCTAAGTAGTCACAATCCTCATTTCAACTAGCTTGAGTATGCCATAAAAATAAGTTCAAAGCAAAACTAGTACAAATAGTTAAAGCTCAAAAAATCAAGAAAGATCTTACAACATTTTTGTTAAACAAGCTGTCCTTCGAAGAATATAAGTGTAGCTTGATGAAAACGATGAAGAAAATCAAATTAAGGGCAACTACCCTTGCTGAAACGATTGGAAGATGATGTGCACAAGGAGTGAGAGTTTGTTAAGGCTTAGGGAGTCAAATTCTTCGACTTGATCTCTCACAAGTTAAAATCCTAGAACTATAATCCTCTTTCTCTCTTTCAACGATATAGAGTCCCCAGTAGATCAAGAAAGGGATATCCTAAATATAGTAGAGATTGAAAATATTAGAAACGACGAACAACTAAGATTAAATCTAAAAAACTACAATCTATAACATTTACTATTGATGGTGGCTCTCAACCATCGATGGTCTTGAGGCCCCATCGATGGTTGAGAGGCCTATCGATGACACCAAAGTGTCTAGAGTATGAATCACTGATGATGCTTGTTGACAATCGATGAGCTCTTCTTATCATCGTTGGTCAATGTCTATCATGGATGGTGAGAAGCTTGTGTTAGAACATTATTTAGGGTGTAACATTGTTCGTATAATAGCTCTTGTCTAATTAATAACAAACTCTCATTTACTACTGATGAGTTTGTGAGATAATATATTTTAGGCTAAATAGGTACGAACAAGTCGCGGTTCAAAACGATGCAAAAATCAACATGATAGTTGATTCAGCCTTGAACCATCAATGATCATGATGCACCATTGATGGTCGCATTAAGTCATCAATGGACTATAATAAACAATTTGTTGCAGGTATAAAAAATTGTCTATAGATTGCGAAGAAGCTCAAAATTGACGAAAACACTGATATCTCTCAAACTGGAGAGAATTTGGCAAAACGGACAGTGAAAAACCAAACTTCAATGGGTTTGGTTACCACATATCATTGACATAGGAGCTTTTCATATATAATTCGTCCAATTCCGACTTACGGTTTAAAAGTTATGACTCGTTCTTCGAAACATGTTCTGAAGTCCGTCGGAACTGATCGAACCTCGTCTGAACTATTGGACCAAGCCTATAGGTTCCTAGAACATAGCTCGAGATGAGGATAAGGCGATGAATATCATCATCTGAGTCAAATAAGTTCATCTGATGCCAAAAGGAAGCAAAGTAGCATGTGAAGGAATGCGCGAAATGACGGAACGACGAAACAATAAAACGCGAAAATCGACGAAACAATAGAACCGAAACTTGGACAAAATGTCTCACCTATGAGACACTTCAATGTGTCTCGTGGGCGAGACACTTCAAGGTGTCACTCGGGTAAGACACAATGATGTGTCTCGCACATACATCAATGCATCACCCGATCAGCCTCCCGACGACGCGTTTTTCGATAGATTTCTCATGATTCGTTCGTTCCAGTGACCTTTTAACTATCTTGGAGTTATCTTTAAACATGATAAAGGTTTTATTAACTGAAGATAAGGCCAAATCATGAATTCTTATCCGCAAATATGGCGTTCAAGCCCTATAAATACCCCCTTCGTGAATTCGTGAAGGGTACGGATGGTTGACTGACGAACGTGTGAGAGAACCCACGTTTTCCAGACCAGAGCCACGATTTACACACACACACACACACACAGATAGATAGATAGATAGATAGATAGAGAGAGAGAGAGAGAGAGAGAGAGGGAGGCGAGGTCTTGACGATTTTCTGAACGTAAAGGGAGAATTTCGAGAGATCCATAGCCTTCCACCCGTTTCCTTGAGATCAGAACTTGTTTTGATCTTGAGAAGAGTAGTAATCTCACTTTGTTGAGCTTATTCACTTCTATTCTAAGTTTCCCCGATTGAAACAAAAAACATCGAGTCTTCTTTCGGAACAACCCAGATCTGTTATTCGACGGTCCACGGATCAAAGCAACCCCGGCACAAGCAAATATCCTACGCAAGCAGCAGATTGATAAATGATCTCTGCGTGTGTTTCTAGGAGATCTCATTTGTTTATTTTTATTGTAACGAGAGATCTTATAAAAAGATTAACTCTCTTGAATCTGTAATTGATAAACAATTATAATGGATTTAACAATAAAAACAATTTTCGACACAAACATTTGTATTTTTCAGAAATTAAAAGTTGAACCATCAATGGTCTACAATCAACCATCGATGATAATATGGACCATTGGTGGGCTGCAATAAACAAGTGCTAAAATTAAAAAATTAAAATTTGTACAATCGATGGACTACTGTTTGGTGGAAAATTTGCAGTAAAAGAAACGAAGGAAAATTGATTTGTATTCCTTTAATCTCACATGAAAAACATTCTGAAGATCTTTCAAACAGGTGCTGCGAGTCAAAGACGTCCATGGCATCAAATCACACGCCAAAGACACCTCAAGTGAACCCTAGCCTGTTGACGCAACTCGTCCGAGACAAGGCTAATCTAGAAGACAGATTGCCACCGGTATCAAAATCTTTCCTCTACCCTGAGAGGAAAAACCTTCTATCCCACCTTCTACACAAGCAGAAGTGAAGGAAAAGAATGGTCTGATCCGTGCAACTTGTCTGATCAAGAGAAGTCCTCACACCTGGATCTTCTCTATGAAGAAAGAGGACTGAGAACTAGCAAATCTCCAATCGCTAACAAATTAAAAATTGATATCCCGCCTCAATGCTTATTCAACAGAATCACTCCAAGAAGATGTAGCTTCAGACCCTATCACTGAGAATGGATGCCAAGCTATCTCCCAAAATCCGAATTCCTGCAACGCTCACAGAACTTTACGGGCCAACGGATCACGAACAACATATCTTATCCATCTTCAAGTCACAGATGAAATTGATATCAAACGTACCATATCTGGCTCGATTATTCATTTGCACCTCAGGGATGTTGCCCTTGAAAGGTTTCAGGGAAACTGCCCTCGATGTATCCAAAAGTGGCGGATCTAGAGAAGACTCATTCATCGTCCAAGATCTTATGAGAGAAACAAAGCATCTCTCATCCCATACCACTTCTTCGCTACTGAAAGCAGAAGAATAGGTAGTCGTCCAAGAGCTTCGTCAATATGGTTCCGCATACGCATGCTCCACGGTGTTATTCGAAATAACCACAGCCCTCTTATAGAGGTAGGATCGGACACTTTGTCTACAGCCTACTTGCCAGATCCGACCTCCCCAGCCATAAGGAGTTTCAGACAATGTCGTTCTTTCGGAGACAACTAATTCTCCCAATTGAACTAAGCTCAAAATATTATGCCAGATCAAAACGCTGAAGAAGCATAAAGAGCAGGACAACCATGACAATCGGACGAAGCTCTAACCTCACCTTAGTCATCAGACCAAGCCTCTAATCTTTCTCCTCGGAGCAAATCGACCAAGCCCACCTGCCCCCAGTGTGCAGAACTCAGAAGCGCTGACGGGCCTACTCTGAAGCAACTCCTCTTTTACAGTAGGATGCAGGTCCAAAAGAGCTATCACGGTTTAACAGTTACCTTCGATAGTCAAACTCGTTAGCACTATGGCTCACATAAGCGATGTGCCATGTACCTTCTTTTCCCCTTCACTGCACGTTGTTCAAGACTGGGTTTGGTTTATTTGTAGTTTTTCATGGTCATTATGAGCAAATAAATTTCTGAGTCGTCACTGTTCAATAGAAACCACTGGGTCTGTCAACTCAATTGAAATTCCACTTGGCAAAAAAAAAACTATCACTGTTAACAAGTCACCGCTCTGATAGTGTCTACCTTCCTCCATAATTCACCGCACCAATCCTTCTTCAAGTAGGAATGTGGTGCCACAAAAACTATCAACGTTAACAGTTTACTGATAGTCCATTTTCTCCAAATCCCCCCACCATATCCTCCTCAAATAGGATGGCGAGGTCCAGCCTAATAAACTATTCGACTTAACCGATTCCCCTCAATGTGTCGCTTTCATTCCAATATTCTCGTCACCATCAATTGTCCTCTCAAGTAGGATGGCGGTCCTACAAAAAACTATCTACGATTGAATGATTTTACCGCTGATTAGCTAATCCCTCCAATTTTCCCAACCAATCCTGCATCAATAGGATAACGGGCCCACCAAAACTATCACGTTTAACAGTTACCTTCTGATATGTCTAGTTTCTCCAAATCTCCACCACATCTGCTCTTCATAGGATGGCAAGTTCCACAAAACTATCACGTTACATTACCTCTGGAGTAGTCAAACTCATCAGATAATGCCCACTAAGTATGTGCCCTTTCTACTCTCTTGTTTAGTCCCCGCTGTTAATCCTTAATCAAAGACTGAGGGGTGTATATGAAATCCATTGATTAATAGTACGAATCTTTCAACATTCGGTCGATTAACATTACACTCTGACCCGATCCATCATCCCTAAGTAGTATGCATTCAACTCGCAATTATCCAATATTCACGTTAAAAAATACACACCTCGACAATTCAACTATTATCCAATCCTTACGCAATAGGATGATCATGCCTCAAATTGTGCAAATCGCAATCTTCCCGGTCAGCAAAGAACACTAATCTTCATAAATCTTGTTTAAATCTTATATTGCTAAAAATTTCATGCCGCTCTTATGATAAACTCACATAGCAATCTTCCCCAGCCGAGACGCTAGTGCCCGCCAAATCTGTTCCAAGATTACACAAGTAACAAACTCGTCCACGTTTCAACATCACAGATCGCTACAAAACCCACTATCATCTCATCAATAGATATAATCCACAAGTTGCGCCAATCGCAACACGAAATTCTGTGTACGTAACAACTCAAAACCTCTGACAAAACCCCACATTATCAAATCCTCGTTCAATAGGATGATAATCACGACAGTGCTCCGATCGCAACAAATTCCGTACATTTAACATCATACCTCTGACAATTCACCTTAATCAATCCCTCGTCAATTTTAGGATGATAAGTCCTCAAAGTTGCTGCCAATCGCAACATTCCCCTGTCGGATGTTTAATATCACATGCCTCTGACAAAACCACTTATCACCTACGTTCAATGTAGATGATAATCCTGCAAAGTTCCCAATCGAACGATTCTCTGTCAGTGTTAAATCACAACCGTCGACAAAATCACTTTATCGACTCTACGTCAATAGAGCGATAAGTCCTCCTAAGTTCTGCCCGATCGCAACTACTCTGACAAAAATCAACTTAATCGACTTCTCGTCAATAGAGCCGGATAGTCCTCAAAGTTGCTCTGATCGCAACACCTGACAAAATCCAAATTATCGACTCTCGTGCAGATAGAGCGATAAGTTCCTCAAAAGTGGCTCTGATGCCAAAACACTCTGACAAAACCCAACATTATCGACTCTCCGTCATAGATGCGAAAGTCCTCAAAGTTTGCTCCGATCGGAAAGCATTCTGACAAATTCAGAACTTTATCACTCTCATCAATAGAGAATATTAGGTCCTCAATAGTTGCTCCGATCCGCAATGACACTTTGCCACTTAATCGAGCTCTTCATCAAGGAGGCGAAGGCTCCATAACAAATATTGTTAGGTTAACCAATCACACCTCTAACAGTGCAAACCCCAATAGACTTGTTTAATCCTTTTTCACAAGATTAGCAAGTTGTCATTATAAAATCCACAACGAATTTAAATATTTCTGGAATTATCTCCTAGTGATAATAAAGAAAATCTAAAATTACAAGCGTCTAAGTGAAATTCATCGCCAAGTTAATATTACACCTCTGACTCGTCAACCTTCTTTCAGTTGTTTTCAAGTAACACAGGAAGAAAATACGACAAATTCCTACGTATTCAACGTCGTAGCACCAAAATCCATGCCCTTATTACGCATTGGTGACTTTATCTTCGATCCCTAAATTAAGATAATGCTACACCAAACAACGCGTTTGCCGTTAGCTGTCGTTTCCCGGTGAACAATACAAGGTCTATGTATTACAAAATCAATCGATCAAATCTAGGAGAGGGTCATTCTTCTTAGATCATAACGTTAACATGTGGAACGGATCTTAGACAGTATCCACATCTACCCGACTCAAGTATCGGTACAAGGCTATCAAAATCCGTGATGGTGAAGGGCTTTGGGCTAAAATCGCTATTACGCTTTGTAAGCCTATCAGCTTAATGGATGTGAAGCAGACTTAAAAACATGATGAGCCCAAAGACAGAAGCCAAAGACTAGTCAAAAAATACATGGAACCCACTCTCATGTCTAAGTCAAAACGTTGAGGTCGAAAAAAGTACCCCGGAGCCGCGATCAAAAACCGAGACGCCGAGGTCAACACCCGTTTGCTCGCAGATCAAAATACAGGTCCACGCGCCCCACCAGTCCAGTAAGCAGGATTAGCGCCAACTACTCTTCACTCCAGGTCTAACTGCAAATCCCTCTCAACCAAGATGCCCTTCGAACAAGTGCATGGAGAACAAATCCTTACCACACAGAAACAACAGCTCCATAATACAGAGTTGAGATCGCACAAGTATTCCGAACATCTCCCAGTCAAACCGCTGAACTTTCGAAAACTGCTTGGAGGGGGTTCTTAGGCTATCAAAAAGAATCACAAACATAGATAACTGATCCCGCATCAAAACACCGATGATTGGAAGTACAATCTGACGACTTCCCAGAAGCTACATTAAGACTTCACTTAGACGCTGAAGGTACAATCTAAACGACCTTCACGACAAACTATGGAGAACTCTAACTTCAACAGCCTTCACAATCAATCAACGTGAGTTACAACTACAATCTGCTCATATTCTCAAGATCCAAAGTACTGAAGAGTTTAACAAAGCAATCGATCTTATCAGTAACGCTTCGACAGAAAGAACGACTACAAATCAATGTGACTCTTCAACCAGACGTGGAACCCCCCACGACCAGCATCAAGATCGCACACTTCTATAAGCAATCAACGCAGCCAAAATGCACTCCAAAAGTTTGCAAAACGCAGCTCAAATCGCTACCAACCCAGCTCAATCGCCACAAAACGCCAGCTCTAATCGATGCGATCGCAGCCAACATCGCTGCCCGACCAGCTCAACATCGCTGCCGCACGACACAGCTCAACATTCTCGCGCCGCGATTTCGCTGCGCACCAGATGTCACGCAGCTCCCAACATCCGAGCATCGAGCACTTCACATTCGCTGCAGCGACGCAATCCAATATCGCTGCACAACGCAGCTCTAATTCGCCCGCCCAGACTCGCTCAAACCAGCTCCAAGCCTGCCGCAACGCAGCCACTATGCCGCTGCACGTGGGGCGAAAACGCAGCTTCCATCCGCGCTGCCAAATGCAGCTCTAATCACTGCGTCCAAGCTTCCAGACCACTGCTTTGACACAGAATTCATGCCAGAATTGCAGGATTCGTTACCTCTTCAAACACGAGTTAACGTTTCAAAACCTTTCGCCACGATAATGAGGGGATACAACTCCACTCAGGATGAAATGGCGGTTTACAACATCGCATAGCTCCCACTTAGGACGAATGTAAGGAGTGTTACACCCCTTAATCCCCTATAAATATCTAAGAAATCAACTTATTCGGGCTGGATCTTTCGGGTGTGCGGTCTGTTGACCTCATTGCACGAAAAGAGGATCCTCATCCTTCGTGAGCTTTGGAGATCGGCAAATTAAAATCTTCTTCCCCTTGCTTACAACCGCTTTCGATTAAATCAAACTCTTTCATAGAGTTTTAAACTCGTCTCAGATTTCTCCACAACCGCAAATCGTGAGATAAGATCATGTTCCACGTAAAACAAAGACGTCTGATCGTCAACGAGAAGCAAACTCGCGACCGACATTCGAGAGCATCTCACGCCACCTGTGAAAACCAGCAGAATTAAACAAAGGGAAATCCAAAATCATTCTCACTCATCTTTGTAATCAAATAAACAATTGCGTAACT
>NC_033794.1:8040849-8104904 GCF_001876935.1 Asparagus officinalis | reverse complement strand
ACGACATGTTTTGGTAGATTTCCAAATTTATTCTTAGTTGTTCATTGACTCTTTTGATCTCCTATTTGGACTAAGATCTGGAAGTATCTTTCTTGTCCTATCAAGGCCTATTTAAGAGAAGATAAAGATCACATTGAACAACGAATAGAACAAAGAGATGAAAGAAAAAAGAGAGATCTATTTTAGAGTTTTGTGAGTGAACTTGTTTTGAGATTTTAGACCCCAGAGTCTCGTTCAACTTCTTATCGCGCTCAACATCGGAATATTGTTTTAGCGAGAAGAAGTGTCATTTGTTAAACTACAACATTAATTCTTCACGGATCTTCAACATCAATGTTTTGGAGAGCAATTTATTTAAAGGGCTGCAAGAACTTCTTAATTGTGCTTTAATTTTTTTGGGTTGGTTTTGTATTTTAAACTTTTGAGTTTGACGGCGTACTCAAGCCGGAGTAATTAAGGGTATGCATACTCAAGCCAGATAAAATTAAGGGTTGCTATCTAGGGTTAGGTTTCTTCCTGTCATTGTGAGGAGTTGGGTATCTCGCCTAGTTTTGAGTAGATTCCAAGGTCTTATTAGTAAAGCCTACCAAATTGAGTTGTGATTTAGAAGAACTCTGGTCTTAGTGAAGAAGTCCTGTCACGAGAGGAAAAAGCAGATACAAGAATTTGATTTGAACCACTATAAAGCTCTCGTGTGCTCCTGTGTTGGTTGCTTTCAGTTTTTCATTTTTTTATTTTTGCTACATATTCTGAGTTTAGTAGAAAATTTGTAGCAATCCTATCCCCCTTCTCCTAGGCTTGCATCCTACTTCCAACAGCCTAAAATAAGCTTTTGGGCTAATTTTCGCATCGTTTCGTCTCACGTACTTCTTATACTCGTAGTTATCTGTATTATATCATTTCAAGAAAATATTATTAACAAATGAGAATTTGTTATTATTCAAATAAGAAATATTTGTACGGACTATGTTCTAACATATAGTTCCTCAAAGGCAACTTAAACTTTAATTTGTCAGAGATGAAATTGAGTTCAGTTCAATGAGCTCGTGATATTAGTTAAGTTGGGCATATATTATATTATATATATTATATATATATATATATAATATATATATATCATATATATATATTTAATATATATATATATATATATATATATTATATAATATATATATATATATATATTATTATATATATATATTATATATATATATATATATATATATAGAAAATGGGTATCTTTGGTACCAAGCATAAATTTATGCTTGGTAGTGAGGTGTCTCATTCCCATGCCACTCATTTATTGGGGGGACCACATTCAACCCATGTGAATGTGGTCCCCCATTTTAATGAGTGGAGGATAATATTCCACCTCACTACCAAGCCACGAATTTTGTGCTTGGTACCAAGCATACCATATTCCTCGTATATATATATATATATATATATATATATATATATATATATATATATAATATTTATATATTATATATATATATATATATAATATAGTTTTTTTATTATATATATATATATATAAAACCCGTGCCGGACACGGGCCAGCCATCCTGGCCCAACCATTCTCTTGACCAGGTCGGTCCGGGCGCGGTGCAGACGCCGCGAAACGGCCGGCCGCGGAACACGGTTTGGCCCAATCCCGGCCCCGGGCCGGCCGGGTTAGGGCCAGGCATCGGGCCGAGGCTGGGCCTCAGGCCCAATTAAGCAGCCCTAGTCATTTATATGTCATAGGCGTTAGTTGATTGAAGAAATAACATTGAGAATTTAATAAAACGACACCGCTGGAGGACCCATTTGTAGGTACAAAGATATGCAAATAACTGATGTGTACTTTTCTTCCTTATCCACGGTGCAGTACATAAATCATCAACTCTTTGCCTGCAAGCAGCAGAAAAAGAAGATGCAAGATGTACACGATGCTCACTGGTTAATTATGAATGGTTGGCATGAGTAACTGTGTATAAATGACCATGTGAGCATTATCCAATGAGCAAAGATAGCAGGAAAGTAATGATCATTCAAAGCTCAGCCTCATTGTACTTTTTAATTTTTTAATTTTTTTTAAACTAGCCCCCTTTTTTTCTTTGGCTTTCACCTGTGACGTGTTAATTTTCACTAACTCTTGTCATGCGTGTCCTAGGCTAGTTGCATTTTGTAAGCAATGATCACCCATCGACTGTGTGCTCGATAACTGATGTGACCTTTTTTGTTGGTATGACTCATTACTCTCTCTTCAACAAATTAATATATGACTAGTAATGAGGTCAAACATCTTTTCATGACGTTTCAATGCAAAACCAAAAGCAAAGGGATATTGCAATTGAACCCATAACTTTCAAACGACAAGATCTCCAATGCCTTAGCAGGCAACGAGAGGAACGACAGAGATACTAACCTTGCATTTCTTCAAATTTCAAAGTATCCTTTTGACTACAAGAAAAAAAAAGTGCCCCCCTCCATTGCAAGGAGAAGCTTCTACAATCATTCTCAAAAAGATTTCCCTTCTCTTTTTAATGGTTGTGGGCACTGTGATGTTTTGTAGTCCAAAATTAGTGCATGTTGAAGTCGAACGAAAGCAACGTGAGCACAGGGAGCTTTAGTAATGGACGGTTGGAGAGAAGCACGAACTTTGTGAGTGTAACAGTAACAAACACATTGTAGGAGCAAAGGAAGAGAGAATGGCCGTAAAATGTTGAATTGTGTCGTTGTGTGCATTATTAGATGATGGTTGTTGCTTTCAGGCATAGAGTTTTCACTGTGGCACTCTATACTAGACTCCTAAGTGGTAAATGCAGCTAAAAATAAATAAAATTGTACATAAAATAGTCAATTATGGTTGGACACTTCATAGATCCGCCTACAATAACACATAAATGTTGGTAAAGGCATATCACGTATACTTATGTTTATGTGAGGAAAAAATAACGTATCGTTTAGGAGAGGTAAGGATAATCTTGGGGTCCATTAATCTCTTCTGATGGCTGATAGTCTCAAAGAGTGTGTTGGACTGCGATTCCATTCACAAAATAGCAGAGGTTAGAGGCTTCGAAGCTTGTTTTCTTCGGCGTGCCCTCCAATGCACAAGTCAGTGACTAGTCTGTTGATGTAAAGAGAAAAGCAGAATATAGTTTTTAGACTTCTTTTTTACATACCTTAGAATAGCAAAGATGATGTTATTTATAGGAGGTTTGTGAGGGTATTTTGGTAATTTGACTGACTAGTTGATCTGACGCTGCGCTGTTGCTTTACACGCGTCCAACTGATTGGTCGGACGTGGAGAACTGTATCCATTGCATGAAGTGTGATGGTGACAGAATGGCGTGACTGTGGGCACCGTCCAATGAGTCATTGTGGTGCCTAGTTATGCCTTAAATGTGATGGCGACTAGGTGGCGGAAAATTGGCATTGAAGAATTTAGCATAAATGTGATAACTGTTGACAAGACCATTGGTCTTCCCTTGTTCCAGACTTCTCTCTTACCGAAACTAACTCGAAGAAGCCCTTCAAATATACCCAGACTCAATTGAGGAGCTCAACTTGAAGACATCTTTCGTCTCGGACCCGGCTCACAAAGATGAGTTGGCTAAGTTTCAGCTTAGACTCAGGTCGGGCATGCTAGCCATCTGTTGCGCCCTAATAAACCTGCCATGTGGACAATTAAAAGACATGATAACTTTCGGGTATAACAACTTTCTATACATGCAATGCATGTGCTTGAATCTTATGGGCTAAATGTCAGAGTACCACCCTTAACTTTGGATGACTATCAAATTCACCCCTATAAATTTCAAAATATTAAAAAACTTCCTTAAGTTAGAGGTTATCTGAGAAATCTCATTTAACTTTAAGATTTTATTAGAAAATCTCTCTAACAGTGTTAAAACGCTATTTTTACTGGGATGGATAAAATTGCACTAGGAGATTTTTTTACCAATGGAAATTGACCGCTCCAAGCAGAAAGTTCACCATGACATAACTATGAATTCCTCTTTTTGGATAACTTTTCAAATATTATAAAACTTTAGTTTTATAATAAAAATAAAAGTGTTTTTCACAGGGCTCAAAGTTTAAGGGCAATTCTGCATTACGTTTTAAGCCCATATAATAAAAGGGCCTAGTAGAACGCATCTGTAGTGGGCTTCTAAGCAGTATTTGTTTGTGGGCTTTTTCCCTTTATTAGATCAATTTAGATTAAAAAACCAATACCTCTATTTTTTTTGTTTTAATTTTTTTGTCTTTCTTCATTTTCACATTTTTTACGGATTTTAAAAAAAATAATAATATGTAGGCGACGGAGGTCAGGTCTTCTCGCCTGTCGCCTTTAACTACAATTAAAGCGATATTTCGATCATTTTAAGGTGAGATTTTCCCCCCTCCCCTTTCGGCAAGTTTGTAATAGATGTAGTAGTTGTCTTCAAATTGAGCTTGGTTTTACCTACATTAGGTTGAATAAGGTTACAAAGTGAATCTCTCTTAGTTGTCAATGGATCTGATTTGACAAATGAGTTAATTTGAGTATGATTATTTTGACTTCATGGATGATTATTTCTGTTATTGTCAATTTTTATGGAGGACCACTGAAACCTTAACCTGAACATAATCTTTCATCGGAAAGGGAAACATCATGATTTGTCTGAAATTAGCAATGAAGTATTTGTGATGCTTAAAAGAATTAACCTTTTTTTCCCATGTATACTTCCTGGTCATTCATAATTGCAAATTTACGATTCAAATCATTCATTTTTAAAAATTTACCTCCTAAATCCCTTTTTACAAAATTTTACCTTTCTTCTCTTATTTTTTCCCCCTATGATTGTCATATATTATAGGTAAAATACCAAATTGGTATTTTTATACGAACATGTTTGTCAGTTTGGTATTTTTAAAAACTCCGACGACAACAAAACATTTATTCTCAGCCATTTAGTCAATAAGACAAATTTTCTTAAAATTCCGGTAGGAAAATTTATTCTATCACCATAACCTCTTAAAATTATTAAATCTATTCCCAAAATTATCAAAAAAATGCATCCCCTCCCTCTCCTCGTCGTCGTCCTCCTCATCCTCCTCTCCCATTCCCCTCTCCTCCCCTCCTCTGCCTCCCCTTCTCAGAGTTGATGCAACCTTCAGTTTCAAGAACCATTCTGCTTCTTATTGGATCGTTTTGCTTAGCAGGTGTACTTGCAAGTATACTTGCAAACCCTTTTTTTCTTTCCTGGACAACAATGCATTAATACCCAAAAGAGGGCATAAAAAAGATGCATATGCACCTTTAAAATCTTCGCTTTAGGTCGAGCACGCATATGAGAGGTACTTTCATAATCAGATTCAGCAATCTGTACAACATCTTCATCACTCAATACGTCAATTTCCTCCTTTCTTCTTTTCGACCGAGCTTGAGGTTTCTTGCCATCGGTGCAGTTGGTGGCTTAGTGTCCTCACTGTCATAGGTACGTTTATGTTTACGTTTGAATCTATCTTGCCCGGCCGCTTTCTGCAGTACCTTCCCTGTGAGGTGATTTATGCAGAGAAATTGAAAGGATTGCGCAATCTCATACACTACCCCTCAGATGCCTAGTGAATTGTTGGCTATGTTTCAGTAGTTGAATGCCAGCAGGATTGTCATCTGGCCTTGAATCTTAATTTCCTGTTGAAATCTAAACCTTCTCTAAATTCTGAAAATTAGAGATGATTCTGACTTCATAAGAGCTGAAATGTATGGCTAATTCTATGGAACATAAAGTAGCTTTTCCACTTGCTAGCATCATTGTTCACTAACTCGAAGCCAAAAATTTTCATATTACATGTGTGTGCATGATACCCAATTTAATGTTCAGCTAAGTGGATTTTGTTTGTTGCTTTATATTATGGATGTAATCATTGGCTTGTATATTACATATTGTTATACGAGGACCCACTGCTAAATAATGAGGTATCCTAGACGGAAAATTCCGTCTAGGATACCCAGAATTCCGTCTAGAATGCTTATTCTAGACGGAATTCCGTCTAGAATACGCGTCTAGTATGTTTCCGTCTAGGATGTAGTATTCTAGACGGAAATTCCATCTAGAATACATCCTAGACGGAATATTCTAGACGGAATTCAAAACCGTCTAGAATACATTCTAGACGGAAATTCCGTCTAGAATAATTCATCCTAGACGAAAAAAAATTCCGTCTAGAATGAGTATTCTAGACGGAAATTTCCGTCTAGAATACTCATTCTAGACGGAATTTGATGTTTTTAATTTTTTTTATTTTTTTGTTAAAAAAGACATCCTAGACGGAATTTGAGCATCCTAGACGAAATTTCCGTCTAAGATACTATGCTAGAGTTTTTTTTTTGCAGAATCTACTTTGGGTGCATATACACAATATTGAACAACAAAAAATTATATTCATATCCAACACAATCTAATTATATTCCAATATCAAATCCCATTATATTCAAATAATACATTCACCAAAATAGTAGAGAGATACATAAATTGTTTACAAACTTTTACATAAAAATTTCACAAGAGGTTCTGTATGCTCCATCGCACAACATTGCGCATAATTCCTCCTCTTTGGAAAAATCGAGCAACAACAAAAGCTACATCCTCTGCGGGCCTGTGAGGATCTAGTGAATCCCAACTTTTAAATCTGTGAATACGTATAATCATCAAAAGTATAATATAAATACAGAAAAAACATAAAAAATAAAAATATAAAAGAAAATTTTAGAAAAATACCCACCAGCCAGTCTTAAACAGCTAATTAGAAAGGAGCAGAGAAAAAACTTATGTATCAGAAATTAAAACTAAGGGTATAGCTCCTCTCTCTCCTCTAGATTTTTTGTGGACATCCAACATATGTTTCAAGTGGACATGGATATAATGAGCTTATAAATATCCAACATGTCTGAATACATATCAAAAATACCCGGGACCACATATATTTCAAGAAAGTCAAGTAGTGCACAGAGTGATATATGTGATATCTTTGTTATACAAGTCCTAGCATTTAAGAAAAAAACATTACATAAGAAATTAAAACTAAGGGTATAGCTCCTCTCTCTCCTTCTCTAGATGATTCTTCTTGCTATATTCAGAAACATGCAAACTAAAGACCTAGTTTAGGAATAACATAGAAAATGAGGATGCTTGTGGAGGAAAGAAAACAAACATATAGAAGACGTTACCAAGAACCAATCCACTTAACGCTACTCAGACTCATCAATTATTAAGAAGGTAAGAAAAATAATCATGTTACCTCAGGTCAAGCTTGTGATGAATTTGTGCAGCAATAGGGTCCTCGATGTCCATTAAAAAAAATCTCAGTGTGTTAAATAAATAGTCGGGTTGATAAATGGTACTAAATGTATAGATGAGGCGGTTGGTCTGCAATATACCCTTCAAAATAAAGAAAAAGATGGAGTGCCAAATATTACAACATATGCTCGCTCATAAACTCCTAATCCCTAAATCAACGATTTCACAGCATATTAAACCAAAAAAAGATCCCATATTTCCCATTACAGTATGGGCAGATAAAGAAAAGGGTTTAAAAATATATATATCCAATAACTGATCATCTATATTTATATCCAATAACTGATCATCTACATATGTTAGATTAGTCATTAGTCACCATGTAAAGATGCAGTCAAAATAACCATCTAGGGTTTAACATTTCCGAACTCATATTTTTCCCCAAATCAAATTACAAATTTCCTTCAGACAAAACCCTAAACCCTAAATCCTAAACCAAGTGAAGCATCATCTATCAAGAACCAAGAAATTGGAGCACCTGACTAGCGCATCGACGTTCTGAGACTTCCTGTCCTCATCGGACGACTGTGACTTAAGGGATCCGTCATCGACCTCTTCGCCGTTGTAATCGTCGTCGCCGTCGTCGTTGGATTCGTCCGAGTTAGAGGAGATCCGATCGATTTCGTCGTCGTCGCCTTCTTCGTTGGTGAAGCCCATTTCTGATTGGGGATTCTCTGTTTCCTCAACATTCTTTAAGATTTTCCCAACGTTTTTTTAGGCGGGGGAGAGCTCGCCCGAGTAGCCGACGGGGTTCTGTAGGGGGCGGCATTGTGGAGGAAAGGAGCGGTGGTGGAGAAGGCTCAATTTTGGGGGAGGAGGGATTGGAGGAGGGATTTGATGGAGATGGAGTTTTGAGCTGAGGATTTGGGGGGGAGGAAATTTCGATTTTGGGATGAAAATTTCGATTTTGGGGGGAACGGAGGGCAGCGGGGGTTTTGATGGGTTAATTTTTTTTTTAAAATGGGCCCGTATTCTAGACGGAAATTTCCGTCTAGATTACCAGAATTTTTTAAAAATAAAATTTCCGTCTAGAATACTATTCTAGACAGAAATTTCCGTCTAGAATGTTTTATTCTAGACGGAATATTCTAGACGAAAATTTTCCGTCTAACTAGACGGAAAATTTCCGTCTAGAATATTCCGTCTAGGATACGTGAATTTTTACTAGTGATCGCCCAAAAGTCAAGTTGCAGAAGCCAGTGTTACTCATTCATGCCATGCATATCACACATGCTGCAAAGTTATTCTTCTATATGTATGTAATGTGAGTGTATTTGGTTGCTTGGGTGGGTAGACGTGCACGTGCATGTGTGGGTCCTTGTTGGGGTTGTATGTATGTGTGCATGTGCATGGGTATGTGGTGTGGGTATGTGTTCAGTCCTATTATGATGCTGGAAACATATTTAACCTTCGTTATCCCCTCACCCTTCGATCTTAATTCTTGGACAAGCCATATATCCGTTGAAGCTTATAAGTCAGGACGGGAATTTAGTAGAATGTGTTATAGATATTCCAAATACCAAATTCATCTTTTGTAGAATCGTGATGTAGGGATAATCATGTACGAAGATTTCCTACTCGTTTATTTAAATGCTTACTAAGCTAAGAGTGATAACCGTTTTTATGCCTACATCCTGGACTCAGCTGAGACGGTGGGGTTGGAACCACCTTACTCTTGCCGAGCTGGGGCATGCTCAACATGCGCGGGACAAATAGTGAGCGGGCCTGTCGACCAATCTGATGGCTCTGTCGACAAATAGTGAGCGGCTCTGTCGAACAATCTGTGGAGGGGGAAGGGGAGGCGGAGGAGGGAAGGAGAGGGGAACGGGAGAGGAGGAGGAGGAGGAGGATGATGACGACAAGGAGGAGGAGAGGGAGAGGTAGGGAATGCATTTTTTTGATAATTTTGGGCATAGATTTAATAATTTTGAGAGGTTAGGGGGCTAGAATAAATTTTCCTGTAGGAATTTCAAAGAAAATGGTCTTATTGACTAAAAGGCCGAGAATAAATGCCTTGTTGTCGTCAGAGTTCGTATAAAAATACCAATTTGATATTTTAGCCCGTATATTATCATTTAATCATTGTTTTCTTTGTCATGGTGGTCGTTATTTCCCTTTATTTATTAATTATACAAGAAAGAACTTTTTTTTGAAAAAATAATTGAAAGCGTCGATTACTTTCTATTTTTAAAAAAATAAATCATAATGAAACATTTACAAACTCCACAATAGGAATACCGCCAAAATCCATGGCATTAAAAGTATTTGGATTCAGATCCTCTCCACTACAAAAAAAATAGTGGAGGGACCACTACATAATCACAGCCATTGATTATCTAGTTGATGGTTATGATTTTTTTCTTTTAGTACAAATTAGGAATGAGTGCAATACACGGGGGTATGGTAAGTGTTAGATTTAGATTGTATCATAACCGCCTACTAAATAATCAACATTTGAGATTAAAAGTAGTTGTCTCTCCACTACTTTTTTGTAGTGGAGAGGATCCAAATCCAAAGTATTTGGGTTTACTCATCTAAAAATACAGGACAAATAGAAGTAACATGATCTCCCTCGTCACATGCCCTCATGCATCTCCTCCTGGACCTACGACTCACCAATAAATTTCTTCATTCAGCGGATCCATATATTATTTATTTACATAAGTTATACAGAAAAACTTTTATTGTGGAACCTACTAAATAAACTAATACTATTAAGCCACACAAAACTGATTGTATGAATTCTTCATAATCAAGATTGCAGAGAACGTCAGCTCCGTGGGATTTGAAGTTTCTCTACCAGGGACGACAAAAAATAATTTAAACAAATACAACCGTAGCAACCATGTGCAATCATGTCAAAAGGAGAGGATACAAATATTTACAGAAATTAATTACTTGATGGATGCTGTAAGATAGTGAAGTCTTATATGGTATTTAAGTGTCGTTTAGCCTTTTGTTTTAGGGGTAAGTTCGGCAACTTCTTAAAATTAGGTCAGCTTTGAACCCGATCCAATCAAGAAGTGTTTTTATCGACAAACATCATATCATACTCCCTTTAAAAGCACGAGTTCGGAAATTTTTTTTAGACAAATATACCCCTTTATAGTTTGAACTACCTTATCTATAATCAAATTCTAATTTTCAATGGTCAATATTACCCTTCATTATTTTGAATATTTTATTTATATCTTAATCTATCCTAATCATAATCATATCTTATCCTAATCCTATGTGAACCATGTTTAGCTTAACAATTTAAAAAAACTAATATTAATAAAATATATAAAACATAAAAATGATATTAGTTTGTTAAGATAAAGAAATTACAAATAGATAACATATTATAATACACGAAGTATTGCAAAAAAAACCATAAAAAGTTTTAAAATTACAGAAAAGACCCTGAAAAGTTCAAAATTATAAAAATCATCCAAATGTCTCAAAACTTAAAATAAAAAACATGAAATTAAAAAATTAACATCAGTTTGCAAAGAATTTAAAATTTACAGTTAACACCTCAATGTCTCAAAAATTATAGAAACACCCTCAAAAGTTTAAATTACAGACAAGCACATTAAAATTCTAAAATTTTAAAACTTACAAACAACACAGATGAATTCAAGAGATTACCATGATACACCTAAAATTTTTGACATTTAAATTTAAATTTTTTAATTAACACCCTCAATATCTCAAAAATTATAGAAACACATTTAAAAGTTTAAATTATAAAAAGCCACCCTAAAATTCTAAAATTTGTAAATAACATAAGATGAATTCAAGATATTACCCTTAGACACCTAAAAAATTAAAATTTGCCGAAATTAACCTTCAAAATTTAAAAATCGTAAAAAAAACTCTAAATTTTCAAAAATTTAACTAGCACAAATCAAATTCGTCGATTGGTAGACCGCTGAAATTTAATAATTTTCAAAATTAATCTATAGTTTTAATAATTGTAAAAGACACCTTCAAAATTTTAGAGTTACAAGAAATATACTAACATTTAAAAAATTACCATCAACACATGAAACATAGAATTTACAACTACCAAACTTAAAAGTAATTTTTTTTTAAAAAATCTTTCAATTTTAAAAATTATAAATCACACCCTCAAAGTTCAAAACCACAAAAATGGGCTAAAATTTTAAAACTTGGCAAAGAAAAGTGTAATTGTTTGGTATTTTTCATATATATATATATATATATATATATATATATATATATATTAAAATTTCTAATTTAGGGATTTACTATCCATTTTCAGCATCTAAGAATAGTCTAAGTTGATACTGGTAAACAAAAACAATAAGAATTGATTAAAAACATCCGGTTAATGGATAAAATTTTTAAAAATATTATAGATTAAAAATTATCGGCACTATATAAATTAAAGTAATTTCATATAATTTTAGTAATAAGTTGGGGTAGCCAAAATACATTCGTAACATTAATTGATAGATGTTTAAATCCATAGAAATGATAAAACACTATAATATTATACCTTAGCATTAATTGATTTTAATTTAGAAACTTTAATCTTTGACGTTAATAATATTTATAGGGTAAAAGAATACAAGGAATTACATATGGAGAAACTATTAGAATATTTAGAGATAACTTTAAAAGAATTGAGTTATTTCCATTGCAAATGGGAAAGTGATGGAAATAAATCTAAAATTCAGAAAACGTCAATGAATCACTTGAATTGGCATTAACATAAGACATATCTATTAATGAAGCACTGAATGAGTTACATTAAAAAATAATTTAATAACTTTATCCTAATCAAAGAAAAAATCTCCATGGAAGACATAAGAAAAATTAGTAAGTATTCATAAATTCCATACCATGTTTTTCAAATTAAATATTAATATTATAATCTAAGAGAAATTGGTAATGAATAATGCATGTATTTATTTTAGGTCTTTATGGAAAATAACAGGGATAGAGCAAATGTAATATTATTAAAATACCAGAAATTCTTATTGGATGCACATCAGAAGAATTCATTTTAGAGGAAAATAAAGAGATAGCTTCTAATTTTTTTAAGTAATAAATTAGGAACATAAAGAATTTTATATATATGAAATTAATATTTATTCTCATTGAAATAGAAAAAAATCAAAGTCTATATTTTGAGCAGTTTGTGTTGAACATCATAAGTACATTTGACTTCTTTGTAGAGTTAAATGAGATGATAATAAATTAACGAGCCCAGGAAAGATAATAGCATAAAAAAATACAAAATTAGCATGATGTCACAATTGATGTAAATGATGAAGACAATCCTCTAGAATTATCCGAGAAATGATAAATGATAAACCTGAAGAAGGATTGATCTTAACTCAATAAAAAATAAAATAGAAGAAATAAAAAATAATATTTTCTGAATATTTTATAGGATAGTTTAATTATTTTGAGTGAAATTAGGAATATTTAGAAGGGAGTTTCATGAATTTTTTTAGTACTTTTATATTCTTATGTGGATGTTTTTATCATATAAAAGTATACTAGAGTTAGTATTAATCTTTAATTTATATTTTTTTATGAAGTCTATCAATGATTAGGAATAAACTTCATATTCTCTTTTGCATCGTTTTAACATACTTTAAATCAATCATTTTGCTATATTGGTTTTAAATATTCACCTTCCTTGTATAACACTATTTTAATATTTTTTACTTTGCAATGCTATACTTTCTCAAATAAAGTTTAGTTTCATATCGGTCAAAAATAACATGAAATTCAAATTATTTTTAAATTATATTTGTTTTTTGTCAATTCAAATATCAACATGAAAATTTAAATTGGGTGTATCCCATTTAAACAAACATAAATAAATAATCGGGATGTAAGAGCTTAAAGAAAAAATGAGCACAAACTGCCAAAAATACTTAATCATGATATTAAATCACGTGCATTGCACGTGTGTAAAAACTAGTCAACAAAAATGACCAAGTTTCCTTTCCGCCCATTTGGATTAACATTGTGTTTGGCGTTTCCTTGTGATAGAGAATGTCAAAATGGGGTTAAATTGGAAGGAAGCGAAGTCTCTTAACTTTCCTTCTCTTCTGTCTCCAATCATCGCTCAACTTCTCTATCACAAGCATTTGAGGGAAGGAGACTTCCCTTTTTAATTTCTCTTTAACTCCTGCCATAATGAAATACCGAACATAGTGCCATATTACTAGCGTTACATTATTATTGGGCCTCCATAATGAAGTGCCGAACATGGTTTTGTTCTATTATCGGGCCTCGATGTGGACCAGGATTAGCTGGTCAGTGGTCCCCAAACACACATCGTTCTTTTTTTTTAAAGTTATTTGCCAGGCTTCGTATGGATGATGGATCCGTAACGACTAACGACGTACGCGCATCTCTAACTCATCGAGGAGTCGGCTGTTCAATATTTATCCCCAATTTTTCCAAATCAAATTAAGGAACAAGCCGGTAACTTTTTCAGCACAAAACCAAAAAGAGCTACAAACTTTACGATCGTCATCAAGAGCAGAGTCAGTTGTTCGAGCCGCAGAGATCGATGGCCCTTCGCGAGCTCCAGCGCGATCTCGAGAACCAAGCCAACGCCCTCAGCAAACTCCAAAAAGGTCACCCCCTAAAAACCCTAACCCTAATTTCTCCTCTCTCAGCTCTCGCTCTTCATCATCTTCAATCATGCAGACATCGGCAAAAGCCACCAAGTTCGAAAGCAGTACACAATACAACTCGGCGAGAACGAGCTCGTCCTCAAGGAGTTGGATCTGTTGAATGATAGCGCGAATGTGTACAAATTGATCGGCCCGGTGCTCGTGAAGCAGGATCTCGCTGAGGCCAGGGCTAATGTTCGGAAAAGGATCGAATACATCTCCGCTGAGTTGTGAGTTTTTTTGTTGATCTTGGAAACGATTAGGGTTTTGGACCGTCGAGGGTTTTATGTCTTTTTCTGGTATTCGTTGCAGGAAGAGGTTGGATGGGACTCTTCAGGATCTTGAGGACCAGCAGAATAGCAAGAGGGACTCGGTTAGTATTCTATAAACTTTTTCACTATGAATTAGCTTTATTTGAACCGTGTATGCCCTAAAAAAATTGAAATTTGTGGCACGTAATTTTTTTTATTTTAAAAGTGGTCAGTTGATGATAATTGAAGTGGTAATGAAGAATAATGAATGATGATTTTTCTAAGCAGATGTAGATGCAATTCATGTGTAAATGTAAATTTTGAAAGACTGGAAGTTTGATAAGAGAAGGAGATAAACCACTGTTTTCACGAACACAAATTAGTCGATGGATTCACAAAGATTTGTTAAATGTTAAAAACCCCAGCTGTGAAACTGCTTTTTCATTATCACGCAAATCCAAATATAAAAGGAACATATTATGAGGCCTAGTGAGCCTTACAAGATGAAAGACAATGAACCAAGATCACAAGATGCATGTCTGGTATGTTGGTAATGCTAGCAGACAAAGGGATGAATTCAATAAGAGAGTAGTAGAGTAACTCCGACAAAGAGTAAGATGTTAGGGTTTTCTTTATGCACAATTAGTGGGATGTTTTTATATTGGAGTCAAATTCTATTCTATAATTTAGGAATAAGTAGAAATTCTAACGGGAAGTGCTTGTAGAAGGGCTCTACACAGAATACTATCCTTAAAGAAGAAGTGATGCATAAGTTCTAAAGCCAAGATCAAATACTTGGGATAAAGCTAGCTTTAGTTTTGTAGCATTTATGTAAAGGAAAAGAAGAGTTTCCGAATTTTACTGCAAAAGGGAATGCCTATTTTATAGGGAAATCAACTAAGCCATGAGCTCAATCATCACAATAGAAATGAGGGAAGGAGTTTCTCCAGCTGATCAAATAAACTCTCAATAATCCATCCAGCTATGCACAAAATCCCTTTGAAACTTGAGAAAGAAATCCTCTCTATCTATGCCAAGGCATTTTTTCCAGGAATTGAGAATGGTTAGAATCCCAAATTATAGCTTTGGATCAACATCTACTTGGGATGCATGCAAAACTGCAAACTTTATGATTCACCTATATGCATACAGATGGCATATATAACTGTGCTCTAATCATGATAGCTGAATGCAGTTGTTGGCTATTATCTATAGGCTGTTACTGCTTTGTATGTTTATGCTTATAATGTTGGAAGCTTAGTTTTGATTACCTACGTAGGGACTGCTTGATCTAATGTAAGTTGGTTTAATAGTCTTGGTTTAGCTAAACATGAGATATTTGCATGAAGCTCTCCCAGAAATATAGGAGTTAACATCCATGTGAAAACGGAATCACAGACATGAGTACATGAAAACTTTAGAACATTAGAAATCCTCAAAATCCAATGTCTCATGCTTTATATGTTTATACTTATAATGTTGGTAGCTTAGTTCTGATTAACCATGTAGGGACTGCTTGATTTAATGTAAGGTGGTTTAGTGGTCTTGGTTTAGCTAAACATGAGATATTTGCATGAGGCTCTCCCAAAAACACAGGAGTTAGACACGTCCATGTGAAAACAGAGTCACAGACATGATTACATGAATGCAGAATATTAGAGATGCACAAAATCCAATGTCTTGTGTGAATTCAACGATTTTTCCAGAAACAAATATCTGTGGATTGTGGTAAATGGACCAATCGTGTGATTAGCCAATTAGCTGCATAGCATGCCCTGATATTTGATTTGGGAGGTAGAGGATTAAGATGATATCAACTCCTGACAGGGAGGTAGAGGATTAAGATGATATCAACTCCTGACAGTACACAAAAACTAAATGACTGCTATCAAATTAATATTCAAAAGCTATGGAGGTTTAAGTACTCCTGACAGTACACAAAAACTAAATGACTGCTATCAAATTAATATTCAAAAGCTATGGAGGTTTAAGTCAAATTAATATTCAAAAGCTATGGAGGTTTAAGCAAGTAGCATGGAGAAATCGCTAATTGGCAACAATGGCAATGCTACCTCATAACTAGTTACAATATACTAGCAACCTGATAATAGGTATTAGGTCATTTCTGGTGGCATCTTTCAAGGGTCCATTGTTACCAGGACACACTTGCTATTAGTTTTTTTTAGCTGTGGCAATGGTGTTACTTCAAGCAAACTCCACATTTCATTGTTTGGGGAAAAAATTAAGTAGATAAGGATTTCAGCATGCTGAGTACTAGTAATAATTAATAAAGCAATTTACATGGATGATCACAAATAATAAAGCAATTTACATGGATGATCACAATTAAGTGTAAGGTTGAGCGCTCAGTATGGTTCCCTGAAAGAGTAACATGGTTGAGCTCCATTTTTGTGGGAGCATTCTGACCTACCATAATCAGTGGGATATATTTACTGTATAAGTGTTCTTCATCTAAAATTGTTTGTAGTCAATGAAAAATAAGGCGAGTAGAAAGCCCCAAATAGCTAATAGGATCAAGGATTGATCATCGACATGGTCATGTGGTTGTTTTGTTACCATAACTAGTGAATTGGTGATGTCAAAGTTAGCAACATCATTAACACAAAATCGACAAATGATGATACTTCATAGGAAATTAATAGGCAATGATCACACCATAAAACCTTTGCAAAATCAAGGATTTGTAACACTTTCGTCTCAGGTGTGGCAAGGCTAGGTGAGGTGCCACCCTGGCACTTTGAGACATCACCTGGCCTAGAAACACAACTACTATTTCCAAGAGCTAGGGGACAAGGCTTTTAGCCCTTGTCCCAAAAACACGACACCATGACACTTTCTGTTAAATCTTTAGTTGCACTTGTACGATAGAATGTGCCACATGAATATGATGACGCGTTGGAGAGATGAACTTCGGTAATTCTGCCAATAATGGAAGGGCCATTGGTATAGATACTTCTTAAGTACTGAATCTTCAAGGGTCTTATGATCAATCCTTCCATTTGAGCACTAGAAACATATTATAGTCAATGTTTTGTCCATTTTCACTATTGCCTCATTGAGGAACTCTAGCTACTTATACGTTAAAAGCAATGTTACAGAAGGCGCCAGACAAACTAGGCGTTTGAGCCAGCACCTAGATGCCTAGGCGTTTGGCTATTTTTAAAAGTATTTAATTATAATAATTGATAAAAATATGTATTAAATTCATATAAATTTGCCCAAAAAAAGAGAGCAATATTAGATCCATAATAAACCATGCATGTTTAAATACTAAATAGCCAAAATAATAACTAATAATGTTATAGAAAGCGCGAGGATGCTTAGGCATTGGACCTGACGCCTAGAGCTTAGGAGGTTTTCTATTTTTATTTTTTAATTACAATATTTGATAATAAATGTTAATATTATAGAAAACTTAGGTGTCGGATTGATGTCTAGGTGGATTTTTTTTCATTTAAGTGGTGGTCTAGGAGGTTTTGCTGAAGGTCGGAGGATATAGTGAAGGTGTTCATATTTAGAGATTAAAAGGGAGGTTAGAGGGCATGGATGCTACAACACAGAAAATCACGATCAAGACCTAAAGTGTGTAGTCCACGTAAGCAGATAATGCTCCCTTAAATACTGCTGGAATCCATGTGGGTAGGTTAGGTACCGCCGAGGCGCTAGGTGCTAGTTAGGCGGCCTAGGTACTACCTAGGCATATGTCTAGGCGGACTAGGCGGAGGCTTTTTAAAACAGTGGTTAAAAGTAAATCTCAGGATCTAGGCGCTTTGCAATGCACCATACTGTTTGATATAACAGAAGGCAGTATTGACTTCCTTAGTTCAAGCAATGATTAGTCTGGTTAACTAATAGTGTGGGTAGTCAAACGATCTTCTTCATATCTTTTTTCTTTGTTCCCACATAAAAAATATATCAAGTGGACTTTAATATGTAGCTCGTTGTTTGACATTATCCATAAAGTATGATCAGTGACCTGTAAACCAGTCTTTAATGTGATGTACTTCTGATACCTAGCACAATGGTAAAGGATATAATTTCTAATTTCCTTGAAAAATTTTCCCTAGTAACAGTATATATCATTTAAAGCCAAATTTGCTTTACTTCCTTTTAGGTCTTGAAGCTGCAACAGAAGATTCAAACTCTGCAGGCTGGTAAATCTAAGGCCTAGGTTTCCTGATCAGCAAATCCTTCAGTGGCACGTTGTGCACTCTGTTTACGGCTCCATATTCGTTTTTTGACCAGGGTTTTGTTTCTTCATGTAAGAACACATGATATATTTGCTAGAACGTTATTGTGTATCAATGTATTTCAATCTATGGAAAGGTTAGTGGACTGTTTATTTCATAATATTAATGTGGGTTCTTTTTCACCCTCCCTTTTTGACTCGTGGATTAAATGAGATTGTTGACCTAAACCAATTTCACCAACTAGAGCGTTCTTTATCATGAAGGCTATGCAAGAGAAGTTTAATTATGCAGGAAAGCATTTCCCTGATTATTGTTGTTGAGATGATAAGTATGACTAGTTTATTCACAATTCGTTAGAAAATGCAAATTTTGTGACTTTTTGGACCGACGTATTGTTGAAAAATTAAAACTGTTTTCTAGTCTTAATTCACGACTGAGGGTTCGGTGTTCTTTACCATAGTTTCTTGTAATTTTCCAATCTTTTGATATTTTGATGCCGCGGTAGCAAGAACTCCTGTTGCGTGTATATTAATTTGAAAATTTGCTCAGCTGCTACAGATAGGATATTTGGTGATGTCCAAAGCAAAATGTTGAGTCTGAGAGATATTACAGTCAAGTCCGTGAGAAAGAGATGAACTACCGATGAGTCGATTTTACTTTTTCAACTTTTGTATGGTTAAATAATGAATCTTTAATAATTTTAGTATACATCAGGTCTATATGTTCTCTGAAAAGAATATTCTCCCTAATACTTAATGGCAACAGTAACGCCTTAACGGAGAACATGTTCTCTGAATCTCTCAGACATGCTGCCAGTGAAACTAACGGGCATGAAAGCGTAAATAACTTCCTACATATCACATATCAGAACTGAAATAAACAAAATAATTTTCGCGTAAAAAGCCTGCAGAATGTTCAGGAAACCCGAACCGGATTGGGATCCTCTCTTAACGAGAGGCAACCTAAGATTTCCTAATGAGATATTGGTCTTTAATATATCAATCAAAGGTCATGATCTCCTCATGAGAAAAAATAAGAAGGGAAATAGAATGAGATTTTGGCATTTGATTGATAAATCAAAGACCAAAATTTTTTTATAAGGAGATATTAGAAGCACTATTTATCTATTCTTCTATACAAATAGGAGGATCAGAGAATTCCTGTTCATGCTACAGTAAATTGAACAGTAATTCTCTCTCCTCCCATTTGCATTCTGAACTCGAGCCCACCTCCAGCTTCTCTCAGATAAGCGATTCAAATTTCAAACTTTCCCCTTCTCTCGGAATCCCCACACCTCACTCTCTCTCCCCTCTCTCTCCAGAAGCAACCCCTTCTCTCGGAATCCCCCCACATCCCTCTCTCCTCTCTCTCTCCAGAAGCAACCAGAAGCAAGAAGAGGGGGGAAATGGAGAAAAATCAAAGCAAGAAAAACCCCTTTCTCAGGCTTCTCACCATGGACAGCCTCTACCGCCTCCACGGCTGGAACGTCCGAGAGACCCCGAGGAGGGTATTCGACGCCGTCCTCTTCAGCAACGAGCTCGACATTCTCGCCATCCCTCCCTCCCTCTCTCTCAGTTCGCGGATCCCGAATCAAAACCCAAAAAAAAAATAATGGCGAGCAAGCTCCAGCGTCTCCTCTCCTCTCTCCTCGAGTCTCCTATGCCAAAATTAGGGTTTCATAACGATCACCAATCTCCCGTGATGTTCGCATCTAAGAGGAACCTAAGCTCATCAACGCCGCAGCAACCTTCAGAGAAATCGAAGGTCGATTCTCCTCTCTCGCCTCCTCTATCGAACGATGGAGGAGTCGGTCTCGATGAAGATAGGACGAAGGAAGGAGAAGACGGAGGAGAGGACGACAGTGGCATTTTCATAAATAGAGCAACATGGGGCCGCGGCCAACTCGATTTGGGGATTGGGTGCGCAATGCACAGTGTCCTGATTTCTAACTGAAGAACCACGAAGGTGATCTTTTCTTATTTTTGATATTTGTTTTAGAAGAAACGTGAATTGAGGTGTTATGTAAATAAATTGCTGTTTTTAATATATCACAGGGCTCGCAGTCTCAATCGTTCTTTACATCGGCGCTCTCGAGCATGGAGAAAGTTTACTTGAGTAGAAATTTTTTTTAATGCTTGATTCCATTACTGCTATACTATGTTTTTATTTTTCTAATTTTGAAGGTAGATGGTCATGGGATTGATTCAATTGCGACATTCTTCTTGGATTTTGGTTATACTCAACGAGATGAACTGAGGTTTCCAAGAAAAAAGTTGAGAGCTTTGTGTGTACAGTAACAAATGTAGCTTGCATTTGCCTAGGATTTTTATATCGGAGCTTCTTGTGGATGAGTTGAGCTCTCAAAGTCAGGTACTTGCTCTCAACAAGGGCAGATTGTTTGCAATTTCAGTTTCTAATTTCCTATTTTTCTGTTCAATAATGGCAATTACTTATGCATGTAGGAAATAATTAGAAAATATGTTAAGATTTATGGAAATGGAAATAAATATGCGGCCCTAGCAAGCACTTTGGGACATAGCTTGGGAGAAACCAATATTTCTTCTTTGCTTCAGGCTCAAATTGATTGATTAAAAATTTCCAGATGAGAATGGAAGAATCAGTCATGTATCAACTTCTTTTACGGTTAAAGTAGCAAATATTGCCTTTTTTTAAGTTTTGGTGTAAGCTTTAGAGAAATGTTAGTCAAATAGTTTCATTGTAGACTATGTTAACACTCTTCAACTAAATTTGTTAATTATTACACATTTTTAAAAGTCGTTTTTATATATTATTTCAATAGCCTTTATTTTTTTCCAATACATTATTGGATCATTTCAAATGCTCATTTTTATGTATGCTCAATTGTTGAGGGGAAATAAACCTAATGTTAAATGTTTCTTGCCAAGTGGATCTTACATGTTGATGTTATCCAATCACAATTCATTATATTTTATTTACTAATTGGTTGTTACAGTTTGTTACTAAGTAGCTATGTGAGTTAGTGATTGAGAGATAATTGTTGGAATTGTATTTAAGTCTTCTTCTGAAATCTCTGATAATATTAGTAGCGCTTCGATTTGCAATTCATTATAATTTATTTACAAATTGGTTCTTACCGATTTTTTGTGGTTTATTCCTTACTCACTTGCTTCGATTTGCAGTTAAGGAGATCAATTTGAGAATCTTTATGGAGATTTATCTTTCTCTTAGTTTTTAGTCTAGAACGACTCAATGCTCACCTTTAAATCTCGAGGTATTTATTTTTAGGGATTTAGGGGTTCAATCAACAAATTTTGATTTTTATACTTTACTCAGCAAAATTTTATTGCTTATTTAGGTAGTATGTTCTTTTAGGAACAAGGGAAAACCACATTATAACTTTAATTTGATCCTTTTAGTGTTGAAAAACTGTAACTAACTTGAGAGCTTGATTGGAATGAATTGATATTTTTTTGTGATTGGAATTATTCGCTATTTGTACGAATTATCTTTTTTTTGCCGTTTTCTAATTTCAGGTTTTAAAGATTTTAATCATTTTAATTGATCGACTTATGTTGTGTGTTTAGTTATCCTCTTTGCTTCAGGCTCAAACTGATTGATTAAAAATTTTCAGATGAGAATGGAAGAACCAGTCAGGTATCAACTTTTTTTACGGTTAAAGTAGCAAGTATTGCCTTTTTTAAAGTTTTGGTGTAAGCTTTAGAGAAATGTTAGTCAAATTAGTTTCATTGTAGACTATGTTAACACTCTTGAACTAAATTTGTTAATTATTATTCATGCTACAAAAGTCATTATATTTGTATTTAAGTCTTCTTCTGAAATCTGTAATAATATTAGTAGTGTTTCTAGCTTTTTAGGAACTATGAAATGCTACTTCTCACGTAAATGCTGCCACCGCAACTCAAAATTTGTGTTATAAATTAGTATAATTGTGAAGAATGTAATGTGAATTATATTTTTCCATTCTTTCTCTTCTTTACTATATAAGAATTGTATAACTATTCTCTATAAGAATTATCAAAGTATGTCTTTTATAGTAATCAGTCTTTTAATTTGATATTTGTTGATTGACCTTCACAAATTGCTCATAATTCTCTATCCCAAGATTTCCTCTTTGAAAAGAAGAAAACTGCAGGTACTTTCTCTGATTTTATTTTGTGTGGGTTTTTTGCAAATTCAGGCGGAGTTACTGCCAGTTATTTTGAGTGGGTTTACGTAAACTATTACTTGACTAGCATCATCTCTGTGTATTATAATGAAGGCTTAAAGCAACTTCCTCAAAGCAATCTGATGTTTCACTTTCACATTCACTAGAATTTTGTTTCCTAGAATTTTACTTTATGGAGTTTATATTTGCTGATCACTTATCCCTGTTCTACATTGAATATCAAATTGATGTCCTTCTCTCCTGCACTTCCATCACTAGCTTTTTTTTTTAAATTTTCCTCCTTTGCTAGACCTGAGATTTTGACAACACTGCAGTGTTTTAATATAAATTTCCATGAAAGTTGTAATCAAATGCTTGTGCTGATGAGAAACATAACTGAAAAACTATTGTGCTTTAAACTAATAATACAGATTTCAAACAATTCTATGGTGATTGGTGATGAATTTGAGCATAGTGATTGAAATATAAATCATGGTGATGAATTTGAGCTAAATTCTAATTTTTTGCGCCTTAGATTGTTATTTTTGGATTATTTAGTTACTTCTTTTAGCATACTGAAGATGCTAATTTCTATTTATAATGATTAAATTTGATTTAGCTAATCTTAATAGTGCCTAATTCTGATCATATACCTAAACCTTATGTTTAAACTTGATTTAGGTAATATTTTTTGCTGAACAAAATGTGATTTAGGTAATATGTTTAAACTTGCAGCAAGATGAGCAAGTAGATTCATCATCTTCTGATTCTTCTTATACTCATCCTGAACAAAATGTGAGCTTTTTATATATACTTTTTGAAAATTTTGTTTTTTATTTATTTTGAAAATATTCACAATCTCAAGGATATCCCAGTTGTGATCGTGTCATCTGAGAATGTGCCTTCAAGTATCAACAGGTGAACACAAATAAAAAAATTCCTTAAAAATTCATTAAAATTGCTGGATTATAATTCCTTAAATTTAGTGATCATAACCCTTTGTTGAACAGTATTGATTGATTATGAGGATTTTATGTCCTGATTGATGATATTTAGTGATGGAAATTGCAGGTGGATTCAGATCAAAGTCTTCTTTGATGATGTATTGATTTTGTCATATCTGTTCTGTTTACTTCAGATCAAAGTCCTCTTTTTCTTCCATAGGCTTCTGACTCCAAAGACCTCGAAGACAAAGACGACAATGTATCTCTTCTCAACTCATTTTCCAATTTATTTTGAATTTCTTGGAACATAATGTAATTTTTGAATTTTTTTGATTTTCAATTATTTTATGCTTAATTATTTAGAATTGAGTTATTTGTAATTTTTAGGTTGAACACTCTTAGGGGTAGATTGATTGAGTAATTATATTGTTAGATTAAGTGATATTTAGTGGAATGTGTAGTTCCTTCAATCATGTTAGCGCTTACAGTCAAAATAGTACACTCTCAAAAGAACCTAGAAAAAAGAGTTGTTGCATAGAGAGAAAGAAAAGAGTAAATGAAGCACAAGAGACTTATGCGACATTGGAATTCTGGAAATTCTATGGTTTATCTGATTACAAGAAATGTGAAGCCTTAATTACTTTCTCAGTTTACTTTCATATTTATTTCTTAACAGACAAATTATGTACATATCATCCCTGCCCAAATGTTACAGTATGTATGGTAGATAATATTTTGCATGAATTTAAACAACTAATGTACGTGTATGATCATAAGCTAACTGAAGTCAAATTATGTACATATCATCCCTGCCAAAATGCTGATTTCGTTACTGAAGTCAAAATGAATTAAGATAATGCTTAAAAAAAGAAGCCTGAAACAGTTTGCTGGTAAAACTTGAAGAACAAAAGAGTTGACATTTAGCCCTTTTCATTAGCAGTATTATGCTTTTATTGAGGAGAAAATAAAGATTTCTTCTGCCGTAGTTGGCGAGAGAATGAACTATTAATATGTGCTCAGATCTGAATATTTCCTCTAAAGTAATAAACTATTGATATGTGCTCAGATCTGAAGATTTCCTCTGTCAAAATTTTGTTCATTTTCTACTTATTTCTCTTTAACATTAATAACAAATCTTTGAAAAGACACATTAATAAAGAGATTATTATACTTAGTTGATGATTTATGGTAGTCAATTTTAATATTTATTATTATAATTAGTTGATGATTTATGGTAGTCATCAGTTTCATATTTTATAATTTTTCTGTTAGAATCAGTGATAATGAACTTCTATGTTTTCAGGTGACGGAGAAGGTCGTTAAGAACATCTCGGAGTAGGAAATTTCCACGCCTACATAATCTAAGACCCCATTTAAGCCTGTAATTGTTCTATTTCAGGTTTTGCTCTTATTTCTCTTCTTTTTACTGGCTTTGTTTCTTTTTCCCCCCAAATGATAAATATACGATATTATAATGTTTGTCTTTGAGACACGATATAGTTAAGAGGATAGTTTGCATTATTTTGTATGATGAACTAAAATATGCATCAAGAGATAACTCCTTCGTAAAAATTCATGATTGGTTGTCACTCAAGTGACTGATTCATGAATATATGTTATATTGAATGTAGAGTTTTGTTGCTATATTGTTTTATTAGGCCATTATGTGTGAGTTGTTGGAATAGCATTGTTATATTTGCACCATACAATATTATTAGGCATCAATTTTCCAATTGCAACTTATTTGAAGGTCTTCATAGTTGCTAGCTATAAGAATAATTTTGTATAAAAATAAAATTGAGATCAAACAACATTAACGAATTGTAGAAAAGAGGCGAGGGCCGTGCTTGGCACGGGGTACACACTAGTTTATTAGGAGAGGATCCTAATATACTCGAACCGATCGCAAAACTCGGACTCGGTCGCTTTGCGTCAAAACCGCTCGAGTCCGTTCGCGTCAACCCGACGCTCCCCCTTGCCCCTAACTATATAACCAGGACTCGACGAAGACTCAAACCGAGCGAGGAGATCCGGAGAGCAGGAGAAGAAGCGCGACCGCCTTTTCCCCCTCGAAATGGAAGAAACCCAAAGCCAAGAGCTAGGGCTAGGGCGGCGATCTCCATCTCCTCCTCCTCCTCAATCCCCAGAAGAAGCCCTAGCCCCTTCTGAGGGCGCAGAGGATCAAGAATCTTCGGCGTCGCCGGCGGCGGCGGCGGTGGCGGCGCCCTGCTCTGCGTCGCCATGCATTCATGCGCGCAGCTGCTCGATGAGGGCGTGGATGAAGAAGAAGGTACGGCGACGGAGGAATCGGTAGAGGTTCCTGCTGTGCTTACCGATGATCTCCGTGACAAAATCGTTCGCCAGGTCATTTATCTTTTCCTTATTTTGATCTGCTAGCTTTCTTTATTTGAGTTATTTGCTTATGCAACTTGATCACCATAATTAGGGTTAGGGAGTTCTTTGACTATGTGGATTTTGAGATAGTACAAAACATTAAAAGAGTTAATCTTGTAAATGAAGCGGTGCTGGGGAAAGGCTTATACTCAAGGAGATGTTCATCAGAGACACGAAAAATCTACCTAATTTTTTTCTTATTGAGTCCCTTTATGTATTTATTGTATTCAGTGATCCATATTTACATCTTTCTAGTTTTGCAGGTTGAGTATTATTTCAGCGATGAAAATCTACCTACAGACAAGTTCATGTTGACGCATGTGAAGAAGGATAAGCAAGGATTCGGTAACTGATATTAACCACCTATATTGATCCAATTTTATCTGATAATAATTGACACTTATGTAGCTGTTAGTCCAAACCTCGCTTTCGGGTAACAGATATTGAATCACATTTAGTCATCATGCTATCTCATAAATGCAAAATACACATACACAGTAGCCAAGTAGGATTTGCTTTTCTCTGCTACCGAGTTGCATAGTTATCTTGTAAACTTTTTTAAAGCAAATCAACACAACAAACACCTCACCCACAATCCTCTTGCCCACTTCCGAGCAACAAAATGGAAAAGGATTAAAGAGTAGAAGGAAAATAAACCACAGGGCACAAAATGGAATAATAAAGATATATACAGGGTAAAAAAGATAACATAATGTAAGTTCTTTTTTCTTCTCCATTCATATAAGTTGTTCTTTTTTCTTTGTTTGGCTTTTCGGATATATATATTTTTGCAACTGTCTAGGTTGTGAAACCAGAACTGCTGACAAACTCCTAATTGTCAATGCTATAGTTGCTTGCGTCCTTGGCGAATCTTTCCTCTTTGGACTTGTAGTTGTATGTGTGCATACATTTATGCATTTGTGCATATCTACATGTGTGTTCTGCATGTGTGCAATCCAAGTGCTTGCACTAATTGACTAACATAAACAGAGAATAGGGATGGAAGTGATGATTAAAGCAGGTACTTATGACAGATACCATATCTAGATATCTCCTGGTGCGGCTATTTTATAGTTGGCCAGAGTATATAGTGCTTAACTAAATTCTCCTGGTTCAGCTGCTTTATTGTTGTGCCTAGTGTCTAGTTGGTTCTGACTGACTAAGCAACATTATGCCATCTGATTCTCCCTTTTCTCATGTATGCTTATTGATATTGGTCACTAGGAATTATGTTTCATACAGAATATGTAATTATAATGATTTTATTATCACATGAATAACTATTATGTAATATAGAATTAGGATATTGGTTAAGAATGACTATTTGGTCAAGTTTGATTGCATATATTGCAAAGTATGTGCTAGTAGTATCTTGTCTCTTTCACCAGGGGATTCTCTCTGGTTACGTTTTCCTTACTCCCATTTTCTTATCATTCCTTCAAGCATCTATTACAATTTTGTTATATTAAATTTATGGCCATTTTGTCCAAAATCCAAATAACATGCTACAGGCCATTCTTAACGATGACCATTGGTCCAGGCAGATAGATTAATGAGTTTTTTTCGTGAAGCAAACACTTTATTCAGAGATTTTTCTGATACACCCACCACACTTCTGCACGTGCCTATTGTTTTTAAACTAAGTCTAAATTCAGTTTGTTCTCTAAATTTCTTTGGTACAAGATATGCGGTGGGTATTTCCATATTTGGGTGAATGGAAAGTTTGGTAGGGGGTAATAGTTATTATTCAAAATAATGGGTACAAAACAACTAAATATGTTCAGTCAATACTGTTGCAAAATTTTCAACTAGATCTGCACCGAAGTGACGACGACCAGAGTGAATTGCTCAAATTTGGCCGATTTGGCTGGTTTAATTGCCGTTTAACAAAGCTCTTCTGATTCCTACATACACCTAACATTTTAAAGACAGCAAAATCTATTAGTCATCTTAGATAATAAACTTTGTGTCAATCTTTTAAGTTATTTAGCATATCCTTCTTGGCTGTTGCAGTTCCTATTGTCGTCATTGCATCTTTCAGAAAAATGAAGAGACTTGTTAGGGATCTCTCTCTGATAGAGGAAGCACTCAGGACATCATCACAGCTTGTAAGTTTATACAAGTTTCTGAATGAAATCTCACTTATTTACACTTTTCGTCCTACGCTTACTGGAGAGTAGTCATTCTGGAAGCCTATACCGGGAGTGAGAAATCTGTATTCAGGATTCTATCATGCTGATTGCTAGCTATCTCCATTACTAGATATACCTTCTACCTTATATGCAGGTTGTTAGTAAGGATGGGAGAAAAGTGCGAAGATTACACCCGCTTCCAGTTTCTGAAATAAAGGATTCAAAGGTATTCCTTTTTTCTAGTTTTTCCTTTCCTTTTATTTTTCACCATTTGATATTGGTTTAGTGTTTAACCTTGTTATCCTCTTCTATCAGTTATGCACTGTTATAGTGGAAAATCTGCCTGATGATTACTCAACAGATAATCTAGAAAAAATCTTTGCAAAACTTGGCAAGTATGTTTGTTCTTTCTTCTTTACCTTGATGTTTCATTAATGAAGAAGTTGCAAACTTAATGTGATTCTTCAAATCCAGGGTTTTGAACATTACCGTTCACGACCCACATACTGCAGAAGATTCAAAACTGATGAAGAAGACCAAAAAGGCATTCAGTAGTAAGGTAACTCTTAGTGTTCCATGAGTTGAGGTGCTATTTGTAAAAAAACTTTGCACAATATCTGTATTTCTGCAACATCATTGCTTTAAATATGCTGATTTCATATAGCTTTTTTTTAATTCAACACACAGTAGCTAGCTACCTTATAATAGCAGGTGATATCAATACTAAATCTGCATAAATCTATCCTTGTAACTTTCATCTTTGGTGGATTTCACCTTTGATTATGTTTTCCAAAACAAGGTTCATATAAGGTTAATTCATTGGTCCAATCACATTTGATACTAGGCTAAATATAGGTATACTTACAGAAGCACAAGGATGATTATTGTTTTGATTGTTGTTTGCTATTGTTTTAATTGTTGTATGCAGATACTAAGTTTTGAGCCCCTTGGTTTTGCAGTTACATGCTCTTATTGAGTATGAGACTACCGAAGCAGCTGCAAATGCTGTGAGTTTTTGTATTCAATTTTTCTTTTTTTATTTATAACCTTTGAACTTCTACTATGTGAGTAATCAAACCAAAACCGCTCATCTTTGAACATACTCAGGTGGCTGCTTTAAATGATGAAAAGGATTGGCGAAGTGGCATGCGAGTCGAGCTTCTACATAAAAGAATGGTAATTTTTTGTGGCACTCTCTTCCTTATGTGGACGCTGGGTGCTTCCTCTCTCTATCTCAAAGGTGTCATTTCTTCAGGGGAAGTATGGGCTCGTCCAAAGAGGTAAGAAGGAAACTTTGCCTGAGAAGGGCACAGATAATCAGACATCAGAGAAGCCTCCAAATGGGCAGAAGTTGAAATATGCTGACCGTCAGGATGAGAATGCTGAAAAAGAGGTTAGTAATTCATGGTTATTAATATGCCTTTTGGATTGGAAGTTGGTGAAATAATCTCATTGGTCTTTCTATAGATATTTTAGACTTGCGCCTTCCACATTTTATGAACTTAGATGATAGTCATGCTTTAAGCATTTAGAATAGTGAGAACCAAATGATTACTGTTATAGCTAGATTGGCAATTGCAGTCCATTTTTACTCTTCCAATTGGTACTTGGTACCATACAGAAAGAGCTACAATCCACTAGTAAAGCAAAGGATTCAGACTCTTTTTTGTAAACTTCACAAATTATACCTCTTTTTCAGCTTTCAATTATGAATTTTGAGTTGGACATGTTCTCACCATATAGCACTGATATAAGATTTGGTAAACTTACAAAACTTAAATATTCGAAATTTGGACATGCTAGTTATAGATTTTATGTGCCATACTAGGAATGACATGGAATTTATTATTATTATTTCGTATAAAAAAGAAGAAACTGAGTGTATGATTATCTGACTACAATATAATTATTTTCATAGGATATGATAAATGTGTTTTCATCTGAATGAATTAAGTGGCGTCTTGACTTTTTAACTTCTTAATCTTTCCATGAAGGGCCTTATTTACCATGTTTAGTATAAATTATTATTCGAAATATGCTTAATCGTTCCATGAAGGAGTTTGTGTATCTTGTTTCATTTAAATTATTGCTCTGAATTACTTTTTGAGTTTTTTAGGAAAAGAATATATCTGACATAGAGAATTAAAGAAAATCATATCCTAGTATGTGCTAACATATCAAAGAAGTATTAATAGTGTCAATATGCATATAGGAAGTGTCAAAGGAGTCCAACATTGAAAATAATATATAAAATTTCAGTTCGCGTCTGTGAAATCTCTTGTAAAATATTTCATTATCCCACTTAGAAGCATCTTGTATGGAGTGGTCTTGTAAAGAATGTACCTGATAAATCAACAAGCTAGCAGCATGACCAAGAGGGCCTGACATTAAAATTTGCTACATAATACCCCCTACTCCTATTATTTATGATTTTATTTCCCCTAATTTCCAATTTTGTTTTCTGTGCTATTTAATTTAGTGGAGGAAATGAACCAAAATATAACCGGATGGATTCATGTAGCCAACCCTGAAATTTTTGGGATTTAGGCATTGGTGTTGTTGCTGTGATTTTCAAGAAAAATGTGTTTTCCATTGTGCTAATTTTTCTTCATTTATATTGGACAAACGGAAGTAGCGTTCAGTTATTCCATCTGTTTTGCTGCCACTATTATACTTGTTGAATATGTTACTTGCATACTGAACAATGCATGATGTATTTTGAAATATCCTCCTGATATTCCCTCTACATATAGGACGATGAGCATTTTGCTGGTGGTAAGGGCAAGTGCAGGAGTCGATACCGAAGCCGAGGATGGGGCCCGCAAAATGCAACTGGGCAAGGTATCTTACTAGTTATGCTTATTTGTTTAATTGTGTTCAGACTCTTCTGTCTTGTTCGTATCTTTTCGAGGATTATAAATTGCGTGACTGGGAACCAACTTGGTTTCCCATCTTTCTTCCTCCAACCGAAAAAAATAAAAAATACAAAAATAAAAAAATAAAATACAGGCTTTAATATGATCATATAGAATTTATTCTTATTGAAGACTGGATTTCTCCGAATCCTGATGAAAACATGAGGATTTCATTATAATCATCTCCTGTTTTTATCCTGTACTTGTTATTCCATTATGTAATGGCAAAAATTGTCACCTCCATTTTCTCAGGGGAATGTCATTACCAAGTCTCCTTTAATTTCGGTCTTCTCGTCATTTTGTTCTGTTAGCGGTGAATTTCTTTGATGTTTAGTCATAACTGATAAAGCCATCACATAATTATTTTGGATTGTATTGCAGACGAACTTGAAAGTGAGCAGTAGATTCTAGGAAAATAAAAGGGAGGAACTCTCCCTTAGGGTGGGACTTGTCCAACTTATTATTAAAATAATACTTCTATTCATACTTTTGTAAATATTTTCTATCCATACTTTTGTAAATATTTTCTATCTCCACCTCCAAAAATCTTAAAAAAAGAAGAGAAAAAAAAGGAAAGACGTGCTTTGTTTAACTTACGCTATATTTCTAACTTTTTACTGCCTGTTTCCAGGTCATGGACAGGTTCCTACTTCTAGCAATGGTGTGAACAAACCGCCTCCAGGTCCTAGGATGCCAGATGGAACAAGGGGTTTCACAATGGGACGTGGTAAACCTGCCATTTCTGAACCTAATCAGCTTGGTGCATAAAACCCATAATGAATGTAAGAGTAAATTTCAAGAGAAGGCTTTCGTCTTAAAGTACTTCATGTTATACCTCTATATTTTGTATATTTAAGTGTTGTGGATGACAAATGATTAGAAACATAGCACTTAGTTTGTGCATTACCTTTTGGTTTGGGATTAATGAAGTTCACGAGTCTTGATATGTTATTATTAAACAAAACTGATGAATTTCAGCCATATCTTATGACTCTGAAGTGTGTAGTTCATGTTATTTTCTTAAGATATATCTTAGCAAAGCGGTTCTTGTGCATCATCTTATATTAGGTGATGAATCATTATGCAAACCTGCTAATTGACTTGCATTATCTTCTGCCAAGTAAAATTATTGCTTAGCATATATGAATATCCAAAAAAACAAGGAATTGATGTTTGGTGATTTCTATCTTCCTATTAATTTTATTATCTATCATATATTGCTGCAAAAACTTTCCCTATCTTTTTTCTCTTCCCCCCAAAATTTCACTTTTGTGTTTGCTGCCATCTTCGGCTGCCTTTCCCAATCAAGTAGCAAGTCTAGACTTTATTGATCAATACCATTTTCTTTTTCTATTGAGCAGCAATATGCTTGGGTATAGGATATGAGATGAATACATGTCACAATAGGTTAAAGGTTTGCTACTTTAGATGATTTGAATGTGTAATAGGGACCAGTAGGTGGGACAGTTGGGAAAATGATAGGATCTTCGTTAGCGGAACAATGAGGATTAAAGATAGGAAATGAACATACCTGTGCACAATTAAAAATGACGACTCGCTAATTTAACCAGGAAGATGGTCATTAGCATAAATGAATGGAAGAAAAAGATTCATGTAGCCAACTATAAAAGTTCATGACAAAGTTCTGTTGTGGCTGTTTTGTTGTCACTTGAGGATTTTGGAACTGAGCTACCAACAATTGGGGTGAGAGTACCACATAGATAAGTAGGACATGACATAAACATATACTTCAATGGCCTCACTTCATGATGAGTTGTGCTTGAAGAGTCTGCAAATAAATGGAAGATTAGGTTGGCAAAGATCAAAATCTACTATCTGATAACCTTGCTATAGAATTACTCCTAAATATAATGTACAAAGAAATACATTAAATCGATAGCATATATGGTTGGCAACAATGAATATATTATATTTGCAGTGATAATAGCCCAGTGATATTCAATCTTGATATGCTTGGTTGAGAAACCTCACAATGTAGCAGTGTGGATAAAGTTTTTAGTTGTCAAAGAAGAAAGATATGCTGTGGCACAAGACAAAGAAATATCTCCATATAACTCGTAGGAACAAATCACAGAATTTTGACGACGGTTCCGGCTATAGTATGGTATCCTCATTTTACCAGATTAATCGTAAGCGATCTGAACATTAGGTCCAAGGCGAAGTCCTGTATAAGATGTTACTGCTGTTTACAAAGGATTGTTGTGATAGATAGTAATAAGCACAGAGAAAGGTTATGGGTTTAACTAGTAAAGGAAAAAGTTCAGACAACTAGTTGATAAAATCTAAGTAAGATAGCCAATGAGTTGACAGTTGACACATATAAGAGCCAGAAGATCTGTGACTTTTTTAGAGGTGGTAAAAACTACTTTTAAAATTTGTTACTGGGGAGATGTGCATGTGAACTTTCATTTGAGATTGTACTAGTATTCAAGTTTTGACTGAACATTATACATTTACTTAAGTGCATGTATGTTTGTACTCATGATCTACATTCTGTCCGTATGTATACAGTTGATATGTCACTAGTTGGCTGAGGTAGACCCACAAATCCACCTCCTAGAATTTACCTTTAGATGTGTGTATCTGTGTCCATGCACGTATATACAGGAAGTTATTGGCTATTAAAATGCAAATGGTGTACTTAACTTCCATGCTAAAAAGCATTGAAATTGCACTTTAAACTTTTAGGAGAAAAAGATTAAGAAAGGAGTAAGTCCATACCAATGGCCAAGAGACTACAAATGTAGACTACTTATATATGTAGGAATAAGCAGATCATATCTAATAATGTACCATAGGATGTATAAATCTTTGATGGCTGAGAGTGAAATTTACTCGGAATTTTTCTCACAATAGATGATGCATCTTAGAGGATAGGAGCAAGGGTTGGAATGTAGAGTTTCCCAGCTCATCAGATGTGGAGCTCGCTGTGTTTTATGAGTTGTAAAATGTAGGAGCAGATCTTCTAAAATATGTTTACTAAAAGGACAAATACCATTAGAAGCCAGGAAGCATGGGATTTTACAAACAGAAGGTTCTATGATTACGGCTGGTGGTTTTTCTCAAAAGAAAATAAAAAAAATATGGCTGGTGATGATGCCATTTATTGATGACCATGATTATACAAAATTCTAATAGATGATTAGAGAGAGCTTGAACAATACAATTGTACAGTCATAAAAATGTAAAACTAGCAAGACAGAGAGATTCTCATTGTTAAGCTTAAATTGCTTCTGAAGAGTTCTTTTCTATAAAACATTCTAGTTTAGTGCCGCAGAAGACCATGATACGTAAATTAAAATTCTGACTGAGCTGAAGACTAACAATGATTCACGTGGATGAACGAAACTGCAGAGGATAGACTTTCGGACACAACCATGTGATACAATTTCATGGAGACTGACTAAACTAGCTCAAACTTGTTATGACACTCGACACATTGGTTCCAGTTCCATCATATTCATCCCCACATAGAAGGACCGATATGCATGTGGATAACCAACTCCTTGCCTCAAGGACCCTACCCTGTGCATGATCTCTTTCATTGTCCATGAGAATAAAAGTCTTGTGTCTTATTTTTTCTGCTCTTTTTACCTTTTTTATTTCAAATTCCTACTGAAGAAAAGGTATGATGGTTCTCTTTAGGGAGCGTGCTAAGTTATCAAAACTCATGTGACGTTAAGCTGTTCATCTCTAATCCTAGATTTAATTACTCTGTTATTATATATTTGGAATGGCTCCACTCGTTTTCCCCTTGCTTTATCAATCTTTTGGAGCTATCCAAGTGTTGATAGTTTTTTTGTTTGGTAGGAACTGAAATGGCTTGAGGCCTCTCATTCTCAAGTGTGGCCAGCTAAGACGTGTATGTTCTTTATTCAGATGCACATGATGGGCACGTGCTGGAGACATTATAATATGAGTGTTTGCAAGTGGTAGTATAATTTGTGGGGGCAACTCATCCATTATGAAGTGGGCTTTCTGGGTTAGTAGGATTTGCATGTGAGGAAGAATATGTTTTGTTTCGTGTTTTGTTAGTTGCCCATTTTGATTTGTATATTGATTTGTAGTTTTCTCTCGTGAATTAGATGACACGCTTGAGAATGCTTCCCAAAATTTCAGATTCCAACAATTAGCAGGATTCTCTGTTTGATGTTTCTCCTGTGTTGAATTGTCAATGCCAGTAAACAAATGTTTCTATTGGTTTAAACATGGAGCTTGATTTTTGAGGATTGTCAGTAGAAGTTTATTTACTTATTTTTTCTGTATATTTTCAAATGTTATCCCCTGGGCCGGGTGTGGTGGGGGGTCGCATTCCTCGAGGAAATGCTATTGTTTTCATGAAACTCAGTTTTTAAATTAGTGTGGTTCTATATGATGAAAATAGCGAAATATTTTTTTACATTTTGATTCTAGATATCTTCCTTGGATCTGCATCTATAGATTTAATGGAGCAAAGTTCGTTGGAATGTAAATCTGTGTAATGTTCCATTCCAGATAATTTTTTTTTTTTTGAATAGTAGCTGGATAGGATCATTGAGAGGTTGATAGCAGTAAACTTTCTTTAACTAAGCTGCAGACAGGTGTCAGTGGTACCGAGCTCTCTGCAGGAATAGTGGATTGTTTTTGCTGTGAACATTCTGAGTTCTTGCATGTGCAATGGTCCCAGAATTCAGAAGATAGATTCGTTTGTTTCGAGTTTTTGATATTTGGGGACCATGAATGGAAATCAATGGTTTTTGTTTGGCTACTAGCCCCTTACATCTTTGATATTATGAAATTAGTCCCTCAAATCATTGAAGTCGTTGTTATGTCTCTCTAAGGCTTCAATCTTGCTGCTGCTGCTACTCTTTGTTGGAGTAATTAAGTTGAAGCAACCTATAATCATTTGGGGATATAATGGCAACTTCAAGTTTTGAGAGGCTAGTTTTGAGACTACTTAAAAGAATTGAGACCTAGTAGCAGTTGCAATCATTTGAGGGACTATTTACGTAAAATAAATATGACTACTATGGGGAAAACCTTAAAACGAAAAAAAAACAAAAAACAAAAACAAAAACAAAAACATAGGGATACTGAAGGGAAAATAAAATGAAATTTTTTAAGGGTGACTTCAGATTGAACAGCAATAACATAACATGCGTCCGAAATTTTGGGTTGTTAGCTATATGAATCTTACTTTTCCATTTACTGGGTTGTTAGCTATATGAATCTTACTTTTCCATTTACTTTTGTTACAGTAGGATAATTAAGTTAATTGTAAACTGGCAAAAAAAATTCTTCATTCTTTTTATTTTTTTTTATTCTTTCTTAATGTTTCCTATCACTAAGGTGTACTTTCCTCCTAACTAGGGATAAACATCATCTCTAGTAATGTTTCAGTCTTGTTTTGAATTGTGATTAACTCAAGTAATTAGAAATACTTGTTAGCTCTCTAGTTTTCTTCTACAAAATTAATCATCGTCTGTTCCCATGCTCCAAGTCAAATTCTACTCCAGTATAAGAAGGAATTTACTTCATGAACTGCTGCATTACAATGTTAAAATTTTCCCTTTTATAGTTGGCAATAAATGAGACTGTAACTTATCAAATATAAGCAATCAGTATTTACATATAAGTAAAGTGTAGTCGTTGTGGTACAAAAGAATAGCCGCTGCAGTCAGAAAAAGCATGAGAAGAATGTGCAAATGAAGCTAGTTGATTATCACTGTTAGGAACAATACAGAACCATAGTTGACAGAAGAAGATAAATCCTTTTCAAGAACTTTTGAACAAACCATAAAATTTGAGACATAAAGGATAAATCCTACAAATGGACTGCACATAATATGGATGAGCATCTCCAAACCCCACCAATCTGTGGCAACAAAAAATCACAGACACGATACAATAATTTGGACCCACAAAATTAAACAACACCTATCTTTAACACCGGACCGCTGCACATCTTTCCACACCCGGAACATGTCTATATATATATATAAATGTGTATGCTTGGTACAAAGCAAAAAAAATGATGCTTGATAGTGAGGTGTTACGTTCCCCTCCACTCATTGATATCGGAGCCCACACTCATATGGGTTGGGGAGTTGTTGGGAATGACAATGAGTGGATGAGAATGAGATACTTCACTACCAAGCACCAAATTTGTGTTTGGTATCAAACATACCCATTTTTCTCATATATATATATATATATATATTCTTTTGTTAGAGAACGAATAGACAACTTGGAGAAGAATACACAGAAAATACAACCAAATCTCTACCTTAAACACTGCACACAATCGCACGAATAATCACAATTGATAAACCTCCATTTTGGACCTTGTTAAGGCCTAATCACTTGTGGAAGAAGACTTGTTTTGATTTTGTTGTTGGTAGACTTGTCTTAATCTCTCAATTTCCCTCTTCAGTGCTTCCTGATGAGCTAAATAAAAAAAGAAGAAGGGGGGGAAATATTGACAGCAATTAGTACAGATGATTGTGTGTGATATTTTTTACAATATGCAAACAATGCATCATGATTCAGGATGAACATAGGCATAATTCTGAATGTTCAAAGAACAAATATGTAAATCTTCTATCATGAAGAATAATTTGAGAAAGATTTCATCTTATCCAAAATCCTCACAGGTCTCTAATAATTCTTATACTTAAAGCAGTTGAATTAATAAAACAGTCCATAACTTGAAGTTTTTATTTTATAATGATGGGACTTTAATTAAGCTTGAGGTTCTCGCATCTACGATAGGGGATCTATAGACTAGAGAACAACCATTCAGCATATTGGATAAAAGCATTTAATTATTTGTTAAAACCTCCTTTTTTGTAATAATCTATCTTGAAATTGAATTCAGGACTGTGGGAGCCAGATCGAAACTACTAAACCTTCCATTTATAAAAATGGCAAGGCCAAATAATTATTTGGATGTGACTAACAGGAAATGAACTTTGAATTTTCATCCATTTTTGGCATTTCTCACTAATTTTTGTGGCAGGTTCCCTCAAATTGCTTGTTCCACTCACCGTCTTTGAAAATTCTGTCTTGCGCTAGCGCAGCAATCCTTTGCTTGAGATGGCTATTGCCGACGGTGAGCACCGACCGCTGGTGATCTAGGTACGCCACTCGAGGCGACAATGCCGATACCTCCGTCTTCACCAACCAAATAAAATCAAAACATCACAATGCCATTGAAAAAATATTAAAGGATATATTACTCATTTTTAATTTCTTGTCTAACATCAAAATTTTCAAATGTAATTACGTGAAGTTCTCTGAATTATGCAAAACTCAGACCAGTTCCAAATAATTAACCCGAACGCTAACTTTTTCATCTTGTTAATTACCTGCAATGTAGTTACGCTGCGTTCAAGCTCCGATATGTACTGCAACTTCCGCACCCTCGAGCGCTGCGCCGACTGCCTATTCGCTAATATCCTACAAAAATTACATAATTTGAATTCGGATATCATTTCTCTAATTATCATTTGCTTATGTTCTTGAAGTTTTTTTTTAAATTTAAATTCATTACCTCTTAACCCTTTTCGGATCAATCGGCTCCGCCTTCGCATCCGCCTGCGCTTCCCTCTTACATTCACTCTGCGGCCTCTTCGGCCTCCGGCCTCCTGCGACCCGACCGAAGGCGAAGGCATGAGCCGCCGGCGGGCTTTGGGAGCGCGCGCCCGCATCGTCGGCGAAACATTGACATGAGCTGTTCGCGCGTCGAGCCGGTGAACTCGTCGGCGTCGTCGTCTGCGAGCGCCCGCCGCGCGCATTGTCGTGCGGCGGGGTGGGGAAGGGCGACCGAGTCCGCCTGCGGAGCGGCGGTGGCGCCCGCGGCGGGCAGCGAGAACGTCGAGGAACTCGTCGACCCACGAGGGGTGGAGGGGGCGGCCTGGGTGGCCGCGGTTGGGAGCCAGGGTTATGGAGATTTGAGGGTCGGTTAGGGGGAGCTGCTGCATTGGTTTTTCTCGAGGCGGGATTGGATGGAGCTGGCGACTGGGGAGTATTTGTTTGTTTTTTGAATGTTGGTGATGGGGAGAGGGAGGCACATGAGAGACGACAGCTATCTACAGCTGTGGATTGTGGGGAAGAGGGAGGGAGTTGAGGTTTCTTTTTTTTAACGGTATTACAAAAAAGGTGGAGAGGTAGTTATATTTTAGGAAAAAAAGTTCTATACGGGGTCCTTTATAGGAACATGGAGAGATTTGGAAACATTTTGGTCTAGCTTGAATCTTGATGCGTACACATTTTCAGTGTAGTCGGACTGTATGTTAGTACTTATGGTGTTAATAGGACTTGTCATGATAGCGACTATATACACTAGGATTAGGGACTGATTCGAGATGGTCCGAAATCAAGAGGGCGTCGACCTGCACGGGACCCTATTAGATCTAGGTCGGATTCGGGAGCGGATCGGATCAAGCTTGGCCGCTCAAGTGCATGCTACTTGGGCCCCGGTAGGACTGGACTGAGCGTCCACGTGTCCGAATGTCGTAGTCCTAGGTTGGCCGGAGTAAAGACTGGACTGGGCAAGCACGGGATTGGCGGTCAAAGTCCGACCCATTCGCTACCCTTAATTGTAACGATAACAACTATATTTATATACAATCCGACTGCATATGCATCAGGATTCATACTAGGTCATGTGACCTTATCCGGTCCAGTGTCCGTATATGATTTTCTATGGCGGATATTGGGTAGGAAGATGTTGCGTGGTTGTTTTTAGTGGGTTTTAGCGGCTGGGATGGATTCACCGCTGCGGGTACCGCGCGTGAAGCTCATGATGAACGCGGATAGAGGAATCTGATTAATCTCGATCTCAAGTTGGGCGGCGCTGCAATTAAAGTCGGTGATCCGAGTAGCTGTTGAAGGTTTTGCGCCGACTTGGACTAACGTCTTCGCCTAAACTTCAATATTGCTTTCCCGCTTGAAAATTTGACGGTCGTTTGTCTTCCCAGGTTCCCAACATTGTTTTCCTCTTTTATGGTTCTTAATTCTCAGTAGTCAAATAATTAAGAAGAGAGAATAAGTGTAACGTCATACACGAGATGGAGATAAAACGATGTCTTCTTTGTAACATGTTGATCTGTAATACTCCCGGCCCAGAACCATCACTTGCCGGCGTGCGCAACGGCGCAGGCGTGATATAGTACTAGAGGTCCTGAATAGAATAGATATCGCAATGCCTAATAATTGAAAATCGGGAATAGACATATGCCATAGACACGGGTCAGCCTCTTGGTCTTATGAACCAATTAGACCCCTATGCCCTAACCGTCCGACCACCAACATGCGAGTAAGAATTACACAATTTATCAGGACCGTCCACATACGAGCGGGCGGTTCTGACTTTTGAATGGGGGCAAATTTTCAGTTTTGCCCTACAATTTTTTGTATCGAAGAGTCAAAACTGCCCCCCTCGCATGGAGACAGTTTTGAACGGATGGGGGTGGTAAATAGCTTAATGTTCAAAGTTGCTAAATATGCCTTCATATTGTGAATCTTGCGTAAATGTTCGGATGGGGCCACTTCTTTTTAACATAAAAAAATAGGATAAATAACTTAAACCCTCAATTTTAGTTCTCGCAAAATCGACCAAGATGAATCATGCGAAACATGGAAATCCTCAATAAACTTGAGCATAAGCATCCAGACCACAAAGTTTCCACGTTACATGTCTCCTATAAGCAACGCAATACGTATTTGTAGTTCTGTACTTAAGTTCGTACGTATATATATTTTTTGCCTTGTCGCCTCCGTATTATTAGCAAAGTCGAATTATGTCTTCCCATGTGCACTGTTCCCAAACCATTCTCTTTGCGACTCTCACATGCATGCAAGATGCAAGCCCTTTAAAAACTTAATTTACTACATATTCCATTAATTGCTTCTTCTTTCTATCGAAAGTCCCCATCATTTCTTGGCAATTTCTTGCTTGCTTTTTGAGCACGAGGGACGAAGGCACAACTTATGAATGTTTTCAAAAGTTTGCATGCAGAGCACAGAGATAATGAGGTTATGAAAGGAAAGGTGGTCTACGGGAAGGAATTTGGCAGAAAAATGGGTGGAAAGTTGTCAAGGTACTTGCGTAATAAAAGTACTTAATTATTTTTCAAATAATCAAATATTTACATATGGAATATCACCCCGTAGCTTATTTTTCAAGCAAAAACGGAAAATGCTACTATCTTGATCCACTAAAGCCTAGCCCATCAAAGACAAAAGGCCGAAACCCAGTCGTCGCACAAAAGAAAGACTTGGGTTGAGGGACTAATATGAAATTATGAAAAGATACGAGGGACTAGCATCTTAGATAAATCATACTCCCTTTAAAAGCACGAGTTCGGAAAATCTTTTTTAGACAAATATACTCCTTTATAGTTTGAACTACCTTATCTATAATCAAATTCTAATTTTCAATAGTCAATATTACCCTTCACTATTTTGAATGTTTTATTTATATCTTAATCTATCCTGATCATAATCATATCTTATCCTAATCCTATGTGAACCATGTTTAGCTTAACAATTTAAAAAAACTAATATTAATAAAATATATAAAACATAAAAATGATATTAGTTTGTTAAGATAAAGAAATTACAAGTAGATAACATATTATAATACATGAAGTATTGTAAAAAACCATAAAAAATTTTAAAATTACAGAAAAGATCCTGAAAAGTTCAAAATTATAAAACTCATCCAAATGTCTCAAAACTTAAAATAAAAAACATAAAATTAAAAAATTAACATCAGTTTGCAAAGAATTTAAAATTTACAGTTAACACCTCAATGTCTCAAAAATTATAGAAACACCCTTAAAAGTTTAAATTACAGACAAGCACATTAAAATTCTAAAATTTTAAAACTTACAAACAACACAGATGAATTCAAGAGATTACCATGATACACCTAAAATTTTTGACATTTAAATTTAAATTTTTTAATTAACACCCTCAATATCTCAAAAATTATAGAAACACCTTCAAAAGTTCAAATTATAAAAAGCCACCCTAAAATTCTAAAATTTGTAAATAAAATAAGATGAATTCAAGATATTACCCTTAGACACCTAAAAAGTTAAAATTTGTCAAAATTAACCTCAAAATTTTTAAAAAATTCCTTCAAAATTTAAAAATCGTAAAAAAACTCTAAATTTTCAAAAATTTTAACTAGCACATATCAAATTCGTCGATTGGTAGACCGCTAAAATTTAATATTTTTCAAAATTAATCTATAGTTTTAATAATTGCAAAAGACACCCTCAAAATTTTAGAGTTACAAGAAATATACTAACATTTAAAAAATTACCACCAACACATGAAACATAGAATTTACAACTACCAAACTTAAAAGTAAAACCCTCAAAGTTCAAAACTACAAAAATGGGCTAAAATTTTAAAACTTGACAAAGAAAAGTGTAATTGTTTGGTATTTTTCATATATATATATATTAAAATTTCTAATTTAGGGATTTACTATCCATTTTCAGCATCTAAGAATAGTCTAAGTTGATACTGGTAAACAAAAATAATAAGAATTGATTAAAAACATCCGGTTAATGGATAAAATTTTTAAAAATATTATAGATTAAAATTTATCGGCAGTATATAAATTAAAGTACTTTAATATAATTTTAGTAATAAGTTGGGGTAGCCAAAATACATTCGTAACATTAATTGATAGATGTTTAAATCCATAGAAATGATAAAACACTATAATATTATACCTTAGCATTAATTGATTTTAATTTAGAAACTTTAATCTTTGACGTTAATAATATTTATAGGGTAAAAGAATACAAGGAATTACATATGGAGAAACTATTAGAATATTTAGAGATAACCTTAAAAGAATTGAGTTATTTTCATTGCAAATGGGAAAGTGATGGAAATAAATCTAAAATTTAGAAAACATCAATGAATCACTTGAATTGGCATTAACATAAGACATATCTATTAATGAAGCACTGAATGAGTTACATTAAAAAATAATTTAATAACTTTATCCTAATCAAAGAAAAAATCTCCATGGAAGACATAAGAAAAATTAGTAAGTATTCATAAATTCCATATTGTGTTCTTCAAATTAAATATTAATGTTATAATCTAAGAGAAATTGGTAATGAATAATGCAGGTATTTAGTTTAGATCTTTATGGAAAATGACAGGGATAGAGCAAAGGTAATATTATTGAAATAACAGAAATTCTTATTGGATGCACATCAGAAGAATTCATTTTAGAGGAAAATAAAGAGATAGCTTCTAATTTATTTAAGTAATAAATTAGGAACACAAAGAATTTTATATATATGAAATTAATATTTATTCTCATTGAAATAGAAAAAAAATCAAAGTCTATATTTTGAGCAGTTTGTGTTGAACATCATAAGTACATTTGACTTCTTTGTAAAGTTAAATGAGATGATAAAAAATTAACGAGCCTAGGAAAGATAATAGCATAAAAAATACAAAATTAGCCTGATGTCACAATTGATGTAGATGATGAAGACAATACTCTAGAATTGTCCGAGAAATGATAAATGATAAACCTGAAGAAGGATTGATCTTAACTCAATAAAAAATAAAATAGAAGAAATAAAAACAATATTTTATGAATATTTTATAGAATAGTTTAATTATTTTGAGTGAAATTAGGAATCTTTAGAAGGGAGTTTCATGAATTTTTTTCAGTACTTTTATATTCTTATGTGGATATTTTTATCATATAAAAGTATACTAGAGTTAGCATTAATCTTTAATTTATATTTTTTTATGAAGTCTATCAATGATTAGGAATAAACTTCATATTCTCTTTTGCATCGTTTTAACATAGTTTAAATCAATCATTTTGCCATATTGGTTTTAAATATTCACCTTCCTTGTATAACACTATTTTAATATTTTTTACTTTGTAATGCTATACTTTCTCAAATAAAGCTTAGTTTCATATCGATCAAAAATAATATGAAAATTCAAATTATTTTTATATTATATTTGTTTTTTGTCAATTCAAATATCAACATGAAAATTTAAATTGGGTGTATCCCATTTAAACAAACATAAAAAAATAATCGGGATGTAAGAGTTTAAAGAAAAAAATGAGCACAAACTGCCAAAAATACTTAATCATGGTATTAAATCACGTGCATTGCATGTGTGTTAAAACTAGTCATTAATAAAAGTACCTATGTTTCAAACAGTCTTTCTAAATATTTATACATAATAATATCATTCCACAGCTTATTTTTCAAGCTAACCAGAAAATTCTACCATCACCTATAGCTTATTTTTCAAGCTAACTTCAAAATAAGGACTAGCCCATCAAAGATACAAGGCCCAAACCTAGTCACAAGAAAAACGCCCAGAGCATATCAGCATCCGCTGCCGCTAGGGGTGGAAGTGAACCAAATATTTAATAAACAGTTCGGCTAATATTCGTGCAGATATTCGGTCATATTCGATCCGACAGTTCATTTAACACTAAATAAATATTTTTCAGTATTCAGCTTATAAACGAATAGAATTTAACTAAATGTATATTCAATTCGACTGATTATTAACTATTTGATAACTTTTTATATGTTAATACTATTAATTAAACTTGTTGTAAATATTACCCATCAAAATTTTTTATTACAACTTCTACCCATATATAAATAAACAAGTTAAGGGACCTAGGATTTCACATGTCTTTTGGATCATGAATGAACGGTTCAGATTTGTACTTGGCATAATATAAATAGCTTTAACAAGATCTGATTCATCTGAAACCGCCGAACTCTCCCCCATCATCTCCGCCACAACTCCCTCATCATCTCCGCGCCTCCTCTACCTCCGCCGCCTCCAGTCACCGCCTCCAGCGCCCAGCGCCGCCAAACCCCCAGCCCGCAGCCCCATCCTCCTCTTCCCGAGCCTCCAGCTCTCCATCTTCGACCCCCTGTCCAGATCCGCCCGAACTCACCTCAGGCCGCCGCCTGACCGCCGCCGGCAGCCTCGAGATCCAGCGCCCAGCCGCCTCTCCCCTGACGTCAATGGTAAATCTAATAGTTATCGAACACGAGCACAAATAAACGAAGCGAATTCGAAGTCTAAATAGTATTCGTGTCGAATTCGAACACGAACACGAATAGTCCTAATTGAGCCGAATTCAAATTCGAATAAGACAATATTCGTTCAAATTCGCTTCGTTTCCCCTGCCGCCTTATCCCTCCCCGAGCTCTCATCTCAGTGTTTAGGGTTTATCTTTATCCCAAATTTCATTCTTCAATGGCTCTCTCAATCTGTAATCCCTCTCTATTCTCTCCTCACTCTCTCCATAGATTCAAGCTAAACCCTCTCCTCCTTCGTTTAGGCATCACATCGCGTAGATGGAGCCCTAGCTCGTCCAAATCCCGTAAGCGCGCATATTTTTCAGGTCAAATTCTTGATTTTCTTGTTATTTTTGTGTTTAATTCTTTATTGTGATGGTTTTTTTGCTTGTTTTTATGATCAGTAGTGGCGTCGGATGGTGAGGTTTTCACTTCCCCCGAGACTGCAAAGTCTTTCGATTTCGCTTCAGAGGAACGGATATATAACTGGTAATTCCTCGTTAGTTTTGAGTTCGAAATGGGTAATTTGTTCAGGTGATGAGTGAGATTTACTTTTAAACATTGGTTCCAGCTAATTTGTTTCCATGTCAGTTAATTTTAGAATTGTGAAACATTGATATGTAATGATTAGTCATTTATGCGTCAATATCTTTGGTTGAAGTGAGAGGAGTTTATCTGTTGATATGAGAACGATGACATGAATTATTCATAAACCAAACTTTAAATGACATTGGGAAGGATTGTTAGTTATGGACTTATGACCATATATTTTTTGACATACTAATACTTGTTCTTTACTATTAGGTGGGAGTCTCAAGGGTATTTTAAGCCTAGTTTTGATCGTGGAGGAGATCCTTTTGTTATACCCATGCCACCGCCTAATGTTACAGGTTCATTGCACATGGGACATGCAATGTTTGTGACCCTTGAGGTTTGATGTGATGAAATTCTAAGCCCGTTTCTTAGCTGAAGTATTCTACAAAAGCATTTGTTAATCCCAACACGTTGACGATATTATCTGCCTTGCAGTCCTAGGACATTTTGAATTTTTATCTTTTTTTTAAATATCTATGCATTTGTTGATTGTAGTTTTAGTTTTCAGAGTGAAAAGGGTTAAGTTGGTGATAGAGTTTTTCTTGTCCTTGATCATATTTTATTTGAAGTCAAAGTCTTGAATCTACGGTTTAGATGAATCCTAACCTGAGGTTAACGCCTTTAGCTTATCAATCAATTGTCCGTAATGTATCCCAAATATGAAATGAACTAGAATTTATAAGTCTTTATAAGACTTTTGCCGCAATGTCACATGTATAGTGAGATGATTTGAATGTTCAATGGGCCATCATTACATATGGGCAAAATGACTAGATTGGTATATTTTGTAAATGCTTGGTGACATGTTGGTATATTTTCTTTTAGTTTTGTCAGATTGGTATATTTTGTCGACTCCGGCGTCATATAGGCCTTAAGTTTGGCCGGAGTTACTGTTTCGACCAGTGCTGACGGGATTTTTTGCATACAATCCCCTCATTAAAACCCCATCATGCTCCTAACCCCCTCCTCCTCCTCCTCCTCCTCCTCCCCCTCTCTCTCCTCATCCTCTTCAATCTCCCCCTCTCCCTCCTTCTCATCATCCTCTTTCTCATTAAATTTGGGCTGGGATCACGGGCTTGATGATGAGGAACGCTAATAACATTTGAAGTTTTTACCTGCAACTCTGGAAGCACTCTGGAACCATTGTTTTAAAAAAACTCCGCCTAGTCCGCTTAGGCGTTCGTCTAGGCCTAGGCGGTACCTAGGCCGCCTAACTATCGTTTAACGTCCGCCTAGTCCGCTTAGGCGTTCGTCTAGGCCTAGGCGGTACCTAGGCCGCCTAACTATCGTTTAACGTCTAGGTGGTATTTAGGCTGCCCACCTAGATTTTACGAGCGTTTAGGGGAGCATTGCATGCTTACGTGGATTGCACCCTGTAGGCCTTGGTTACCTAGATTTTACGAGCGTTTAGGGGAGCATTGCATGCTTACGTGGATTGCACCCTGTAGGCCTTGGTTATGATTTTATGTGTTGTAGCCTACATGTCCTCCAAACTCCATTAACCTTTAAATATGAACACCTCCACTACCTCCTCCGACCTTCAACAAAACCTCATCGATCACCACTTATGAAGAAAGAAATCCGTCTAGACACCAGTCCGACATCTAAGCTTTCTATAACATTGATATTCACTATCAATTATTATAATTAAAAATAAAAAAAACATCTTAGGCTTTACCCTTGTTAATTATTATTTTGGCTATTTAGTATCTAAGTATGCATGATTTATTGTGGAACTAAAATTATTATATTTTTTAAAAATTTATATGAATTTAATACATATTTTTATCAATTATTATAATTAAATAATTTAAAAATAGTCGAACGCCTAGGCGCTGTCTAGGCGTACGTTCAGGGGTCTAGGCGCTAGGTACTCGCTCAAACGCCTAGTCTGCCTAGCGCCTTCTGTAACATTATCGAGCTCCCCGATATTTGTAACTACTAACAAGGTAAATAGTACTTCTTAAATATCTATTTAAGTTAGTTAACAATAGTAATTTAAACTTAAGAAGTGTAAGTTAACAGTAAACTTAAGTTTAAGTTTAAGTTTAAGCTAACAGTAAACTTAAGTTTAAGCTTAAGTTTAAGTTAATATTAAGTTTTTTGTTGATGGTAAACTTAAGTTTAAGTAAACAGTAAACTTAAGTTAACAATATTTTAGTTAACAGTAAACGTTTAAGTTTATTGTTAACTTAAACTTAACAGTAACTTATAAGTTAACAGTAATTTGAGTTGAGAATGAGTTTTTCACTGTTGAGATGAACTTATAATTTGAGTTGAGAAGTATAAACATACAAAGAGCTATTGTAATTGGTAAACCAAGCAATTTAGTTAATAATGTTGGTATTTTAGTATTTATGTATCTTTGATTGAGTATATATATTTATCTTCAAGTATCACAATTAAAAAAAACACCCAGAAACTACTTAAGCGCCCGCCTAGGCGATTAAACGCTGGGCGTCAAGTCTGACGCCTAGAAGCGCCCAGCGTTTAATGTAACATTGTCTGGAGCAACATAACACTCACAGCCCAAAGCATCGACTCGAGCAGGAAGCAATCCCCCTAATCCACAATCCCCCAATCTCGGTTCAAAACCCACATCCAAAATCACATTCCCTGGCTTCAACCTATGATGCAAGATCCTTGGGCTACACAAATACCTCAACCCTTTCACAATGCCAACTGCAATCCGATGTCTTGCATCCCATCCAAGGCTCAATTGACCAAACCTCACCCTCTTCATTGCATCCTCCAAGCTCCCACTAGCAATATAATCGTACACCAAAAACAACCGATCCTGTTCTCTAACATAGGCCCTTAAGCTTATCACATTCCGGTTCTTCACTCTGGCGAGCAATTCAACTCCCTTTGCTGAATTGAGTAATTGGGAGGATTGGGATTGGTTCAAGAGGGCAAGTTGGATGGTTTTGGGGGCAATTTGGGTGGAAAAGCTGATAGGGCCTTTGAGAATTGGGGTGCGGTTGGCAAAAAGGAGAAAGAGGATGATGAGGAGGGAGAGGGGGAGGAGGAGGAGGAGGGGTTAAGAGCATGATGGGGTTTTAATGAGAGGGTTTTAGGCTTAAAATATCCTTGAGACTCCCACCTAATAGTAAAGAACAAGTATTAGTATGTCAAAAAATATATGGTCATAAGTCCATAACTAACAATCCTTCCCAATGTCATTTAAAGTTTGGTTTATGAATAATTCATGTCATCGTTTTCATATCAAAAGATAAACTCCTCTCACTTCAACCAAAGAGATTGACGCATAAATGACTAATCATTACATATCAATGTTTCCCAATTCTAAAATTAACTGACATGGAAACAAATTAGCTGGAACCAATGTTTAAAAGTAAATCCCACTCATCACCTGAGCAAATTACCCATTTCGAACTCAAAACTAACGAGGAATTACCAGTTATATATCCGTTCCTCTGAAGCGAAATCGAAAGACTTTGCAGTCTCGGGGGAAGTGAAAACCTCACCATCCGACGCTACTACTGATCATAAAAACAAGCAAAAAAAACCATCGCAATAAAGAATTAAACACAAAAATAACAAGAAAATCAAGAATTTGACCTGAAAAAGATGTGCGTTTGCGGGATTTGGACGAGCTAGGGCTCCATCTACGCGATGCGATGCCTAAACGAAGGAGGAGAGGGTTTAGCTTGAATCTATGGAGAGAGTGAGGAGAGAATAGAGAGGGGTTACAGATTGAGAGAGCTATTGAAGAATGAAATTTGGGATAAAGATAAACCCTAAACATGCTCCTAACCCCCTCCTCCTCCTCCCCTACTCCCTCCTCATCCTCTTCAATCTCCCCCTCTCCCTCCTCATCATCATCCTCTTCCTCATTAAATTTGGGCTGGGATCACGGGCTTGATGATGAGGAACGCTAATAACATTTGAAGTTTTTACCTGCAACTCTGGAAGCACTCTGGAACCACTGTTTTAAAAAACCCCCGCCTAGTCCGCTTAGACGTTCGCCTAGGCCTAGGCGGTACCTAGGCCGCCTAACTAGCGTCTAACGTCTAGACGGTTTTTAGGCTGCCCACCTAGATTTTACGAGCGTTTAGGGGAGCATTGTATGTTTACGTGGATTGCACCCTGTAGGTCTTGGTTGTGATTTTATGTGTTGTAGCTTACATATCCTCCAAACTCCATTAACCTCCAAATATGAACACCTCCACTACCTCCTCCGACCTTCAACAAAACCTCATCGACCACCACTTAAATGAAGAAAGAAATCCGCCTAGACACCAGAAACCTCATCGACCACCACTTAAATGAAGAAAGAAATCCGCCTAGACACCAGTCCGACATCTAAGCTTTTTATAACATTGACATTCACTATCAATTATTATAATTAAAAATAAAAAAAAACATCTTAGGCTCTACCCTTGTTAATTATTATTTTGGCTATTTAGTATCTAAGTATGCATGATTTATTGTGGAACTAAAATTACTATATTTTTTTAAAAATTTATATGAATTTAATACATATTTTTATCAATTATTATAATTAAATAATTTAAAAAAATTTATATGAATTTAATACATATTTTTATCAATTATTATAATTAAATAATTTAAAAATAGTCGAACGCTTAGGCGCTGTCTAGGCGTACGTCCAGGGGTCTAGGCGCTAGGTGCTCGGTCAAACGCCTAGTCTGCCTAGCGCCTTCTGTAACATTGTCGAGCTCCCCCGATATCTGTAACTACTAACAAGGTAAATAGTACTTCTTAAATATCTATTTAAGTTAGTTAACAACAGTAATTTAAACTTAAGAAGTGTAAGTTAACAGTAAACTTAAGTTTAAGTTTAAGCTAACAGTAAACTTAAGTTTAAGTTAAAGTTAATATTAAGTTTTTTGTTGATGGTAAACTTAAGTTTAAGTAAATAGTAAACTTAAGTTTAAGTAAACAGTAAACTTAAGTTAACAATAATTTAGTTAACAGTAAACCTAAGTTTAAGTTTATTGTTAACTTAAACTTAACAGTAACTTATAAGTTAACAGTAATTTGAGTTGAGAATGAGTTTTTCACTGTTGAGATGAACTTATAATTTGAGTTGAGAAGTATAAACATACAAAGAGCTATTGTAATTGGTAAACCAAGCAATTTAGTTAATAGTGTTGGTATTTTAGTATTTATGCATCTTTGATTGAGTATATATATTTATCTTCAAGTATCACAATTAAAAAAACGTCTAGAAACTACTTAAGCGCCCGCCTAGACGACTAAGCGCTGGGCGTCAAGTCCGACGCCTAGAAGCGCCCAGCGTTTAATGTAACATTGTCTGGAGCAACATAACACTCACAGCCTAAAGCATCGACTCGAGCAGGAAGCAATCCCCCTAATCCACAATCCCTCAATCTCGGTTCAAAACCCACATCCAAAATCACATTCCCTGGCTTCAACCTATGATGCAAGATCCTTGGGCTACACTCAAAGTGCAAATACCTCAACCCTTTCACAATGCCAACTGCAATCCGATGTCTTGCATCCCATCCAAGGCTCAATTGACCTGACCTCACCCTCTTCATTGCATCCTCCAAGCTCCCACTAGCAATATAATCGTACACCAAAAACAACCGATCCTGTTCTCTAACATAGGCCCTTAAGCTCATCACATTTCGGTTCTTCACTATGGCGAGCAATTCAACTCCCTTTGCTGAATTGAGTAATTTGGAGGATTGTGGTTGGTTCAAGAGGGCAAGTTGGATGGTTTTGGGGGCAATTTGGGTGGAAAAGCTGATAGGGCCTTTGAGAATTGGGGTGCGGTTGACAAAAAGGAGAAAGAGGATGATGAGGAGGAGGGAGAGGGGGAGGAGGAGGAGGAGGGGTTAGGAGCATGATGGGGGTTTAATGAGGGGGTTTTATGCAAAAAATCCCATCAACATTGGCTGGAACAGTAACTCTGGCTAAACTTAAGGTCTATATGGCGTCGGAGTCGACAAAATATACCAATCTGATAAAACTAAAAGAAAATATACCAACATGTCACCAAGCCTCTGCAAAATATACCAATCTGGCCATTTTGCCATTACATATTTGACCAAGACGATGTTCATTTCAATCATGGATCAAAAACATTTTAACATGCTTATTCCAATAGTTTGACTTTGCTTATATGTGTACACTCACAAGCCATGCGACAAAAACATTTCTTGCATGCTTATTTCAATCTAGTTTTAATGTGCTTATATGTGTGTACACACAAGACATGCTTTTATGTAGCTATGGTCCTTATATGCATGCGTAACAATATCAGCCTCACGGTTCATAAAATTTTCACTTATATATGAATGTTTCAATAGTGCCTGGACACCTGCCAAGCGGCAAAGCCATCTAAGGTGTCTAGCATAGTAGCTAAGTTCTCATATGCACCCAGGGGATCCTTTTGTTTAATTGGCTCCACTCTGATTAATCCTAAATTCCTAATATTTTATTTCTTTTTGTTTTCTTTTCTCTCAAAAACCTTTGTTCTTTTATATTGTGTCACTCCAGTGAGGCAGGCGGACATGAATTTCTTTTCACTATAGCATAATTATGTGAATAGAACTGTTTGACTCAGATCAGAAGCAGTTGACTGCTTTAGAGTGAATATTCACTATGTGCTACTATTTGTCTGCTTTGGAATTTAGCCTTTTTCAATATTCTTTTCGTAAGGTTAAACATAATTTTTGGTAGTTTTTAACTTAGTATTACTTTGTCTGACTAGGACATAATGGTTAGATACTTTCGTATGAAGGGGAGGGCCACACTTTGGCTTCCTGGGACTGATCATGCTGGTATTGCAACTCAGGTTAGTTTCTAAAGTAGTCTAAACCTTTGCTACTTAAACATATACAAATCATAGTTGAGGTTGTGTATGTTCTTCGCGATGCTTGTTACCTTTCGCTTGCACATGTTCTTCTTTACATCTAATGAAAATTTAATACTATAATTCTGATACGTCCATGCATAAAATTCTGAGTTCTTTGAACATCATTTCTTGTGCTGTGGTTATTCCTCTGCTATATGGTTAAGGTCAACCTTGTTATCATCATTTAGAATCACCATCTAAGACTTTCTTCTTAAAAGTATGGTAAGTTCTAGGGCACCAACTCAAGTTTGACAAAGGGCCCACAAGAGTTTGATAAAATTTTATAATTGGCTAAGAAGCATGGTAAGTTCTGGAGAACCAACTCAAGTTTGACAAAGGGCCCACAAGAGTTTGATAAAATTTTATAATTGGCTAATGTCAAACCTCTAGACATTGGTGCCAAATTCCTATATCGGGAATTTGAATTACAGAGTGGCGTGAGGAATGACTGAAGAATATAGGTTTATGAATAACAAAAGAATAAGATAGTATACAATTTGTACCTCACACCCAGCAAATCACATGTTTAATAAAATACAAGTGGGCCTCACCCGACAAATCACATGCAACAAAACAAACTTTTACACTCTCTGGCTCCCTGAACTAAAGAAGAACAATCATATTTATAGGAATAGAATAAAATTCTTTAGACAAATATCAAATTCAATTATAAGTAAATTATCTAATCCTAACTAAAGTAAAATCCTAATACATTTTCCTGTTCTCAACTGCAAAATTTTTGAAATTGTCTTATCCTGCATCAGAGTGTTTCAAAGTAGAACCTTGATGGGCATTTTGTCAGATAGGTTAGCTGGGGGTGCCCGCTCTTTGTGGTCATACAATTTGAGCTCATGTATCTGCGGATACAACAAGAAGAATAGAAAAAAAGCCTCTATTCCAAAGTCTGTGGTCGGCTATATGAATGCTAACTTTCCATTTAGTTTGTTGAGGGCTTTCTTCTCCATTAAGTTAACCACTATCATATTTTTCTTAATTTCTTTCGATCGAGTTCTCTTAGGCCTACCAAATTTGGAGATTTTCCATATTTTCTTAGATCAGGTATCTTGATGAAAGCCAAGATGATACAGTGTATTTATCATAATTTGGGAGTCATGCTCATCTCTTGGGCACAAAACAAGCCAAAGAGTCAAAGAAAATTACAATTGAGACAGTTTACGTCAACCTATGGGCTTTGTACTAAGATTTGCTTAACTAAGATTAAATTAAACCATTTTCCAACTTCAGGCTGCCAGTACCAATTTATTTGTAGCGTTGAGACATATCAATTTATAGTCATTTTCTAATTGGATTGCTTCAGTTGGTGGTGGAAAAAATGCTTGCCTCAGAAGGCTTGAAAAGGACTGATTTGACTAGGGAAGAATTCACCAACAGAGTATGGGAGTGGAAAGAACAGTAAGCTCTTGTTTACTCATGCTTCTTGTTTCTTAACTGTTGCATTTTTTACTAGTCGTACTCAAAGAAACAGTTGTATTTCGTTGATTTGTTATTTAATTTAAATTCAACTTCAAACAGGCTTTGTTTGTTCATGTTTCTCTTTTCACATCCATTCCAGATCTGAGTTTCATAGGATAAGCAGTTATTGAAACTGTAAACAGTTTCATTTTACTTCCTTTCAGCTGAACTTGCTGTAATATCCATAGGATCATAAATCATTTAAGCACTTAATATATATTGCACAAGCAGGCATTTTGTTTCTCAAGTATTTCTTACTTTCAAGCAATTCCTCCACTTGCTTCTGTAGATTGGCAAGTGATTAATCATAACCATAAAACTCTGCATCTTTTAGACCCATACTGGGACACAATATAAGAGACAACTAGTTTTTCTAGTGGCATTGTAGGGCAGTTGGACCTTTTCCAGTTTCATTTGCACAGCAAAAGATACATGACTTGCTTACTTCATCATCAGCTAGAGTTTCAGTTGTGTATGTGAGGATACCATGAAATTCACATATTCAACAATGCTGGAAACTTTTGAGAAGCGGGATATGTAGTGGGGAATACTTTCTGTATGTAAGGCTTGTTTCTCAAGTTACAATTCTCTTGCTGCCTGAAAAATCTGCTTTTACCGACAACTGGTTCTATCATATATGCCCAGTAATAAGGATGTGACTCTTGTTAACTTAGTTCAAGGTTCCACAGCTTCTTATCGTTACATAGCTAAACTTTTTGCAAATGCATTCCATCTTTATTGATCATGCTTTCTTTTAAATTGATATAGGCGGAAACCATATCTCTGTGTGTGGGTGGGTGGGTGTTTTTTTTTGGAGAGGGGGGGGGGGGAGGGGGCGTGCGCGTGTGTGTTTGTAAATGTAAATGTTGAGCATGTTCACAAGCTGTAAACTAGTTGCATTACCTGTAACCAGCTTTTGCCATATTAATGTTTCCATATTGTAACTTGTATTTAATGAATTCGAAGGTGGAATTCCATATTGCAACTTTTGGGTGTGGGTGTGGGTGGGTGGGTGGGTTGAGCACATTCACAAGTTGTAAGCTAGTTTCCTTATGTGTAACCAGCTTTTGCCATATTAATTTCCATATTGCAACTTATATTTAATGAATTCTAAGGTGGATACCCATATTGCAAGTTTGCAACTTGTGTGTGCGCGCACACGCACACACCCCTTTGTAAATGTAAATGTTGAGCACATTCACAAGTTGTATAGTAGTTTCATTATTTGTAACCAGCTTTTGCCATATTAATATTTCCATATTGCAACTTGTATTTAATGAATTCTAAGGTGGAGTTCCATATTGCAACTTGTGTGTGCGCGGGCGCATGCTTGCGTCTTTGTAAATGTAAATGTTGATCACCTTCGTAAGTTGTAAACTAGTTTCATTACCTGTATCCAGCTTTTGCCATATTAGTATTTCCCTACTGCAACTTGTATTTAATGAATTCTAAGGCAGAATACTATCTTGCTTTCAGATATGGTGGAAGAATTACTAATCAGATAAAGAGACTGGGCGCGTCATGTGATTGGACTAAGGAACGTTTCACGCTTGATGATCAGCTAAGTCGTAAGAGAGTTGCCTACCTAACCAAATGCGACATGTGATGCTTTAGATACTCTTTGGATTGAGTTGCCTCCCTATACAAATGCCAAACGTGTATGAGAATATAAATACTTTTGGATTAAGTTTATAAAGTCAAAGTCCGCACATGATGTTTTACATAAATAATTGTTAGCTTAAACATTATTTTATTAAATAACTTTAATTCAGCACTTCAGTTATGTATCTGGCTATGTATAAGTCCCTACATCTGGATACCTCCCAAATTCAATCAAGGATTTGCCTTCTTATATACCTCTAACAAATTCTTGGCATATGCTCCTGGGTTTGAGGGTGCATGAGAGTGTGATAAAAAAGCTTGAGTAGTAAATATTTTTCTTTGTATATTGCATCATATAAATTCTGTTCTGCTGCCATGTCTATACGTTTATTCTTCTTATAAATGAAACTTGTATCAGGGTGTTGTACACAATTTCTTTATTTTGTTTGTGAATCCTGTTAAAAAAATTGATGTTGATGTTCAAGATATTGTCATCTCCCCGGCTTATAGTCTTAGTTTTCTGTTTTATCTGCTTCACAGTTCATAGATTTTTCTTTGGCCTAGACAAAGTGCAGTTAAATATATTTAAGTTTGATATCTTGTTTGTGTTAAGTCCTTTATGGATGTTGTTCGGGTATATATTCTTTTGATAGAGTTTTCCTATATGTTACTCTTATATTTTTTTTGTGGTCATTTACTTGTGAAAATATTCAAATTATGTAAGATATTTCTTTTCTTTTTATTATTTTAACTCATAAATGGTTGCAGGAGCTGTGATTGAGGCATTTGTTAGGCTTCATGAGAAAGGACTAATATATCAAGGTAATTATTTTTCCGAATGACTAATATTACCTTTTCTGGTTACGTTGCATTAAATTTATAGTATCATGCTTTCATGTGTTTTCTTTTTAAGAGATTCAATGTTAACCTCAGAAAAGTGCAGAGGCCACTGGTTACCAATTTGTTATTTCGATAGCATTATGTCTCCAAATGGTTAATTACTATATATGCTGGTAACATCTTACTTCTATCATTGTCTTTAAAAATTCATTTTAAATATGCTTGTGTGAGCTTTTTAGTTGCTTCTAGGGCTTGTAAGATCTTCAGAGGTTTGCACGACTTTACGAGGCTGCTAACAGTGTCACTTATTTTTGTATATAGAAGCTCTGAATAAATTGGGAAAAGGAAACAACTCCAAGTAAATATCAAAATTTCTCATGGTGGTTCAGTCAGAAAGCTTGCAGGGACAGAAAGTATAATTCTGCAGTTGTAATTAGCCGTCTCCTCTGACATTTTTGGTTTAACCCTTGAGAAGCTGGGAAAACTCTGCAAATCCAAAGATTTAAATCTTACAAGAAGTACATATCATACCAACTTTAGATAAGGTTCTCTCAACTGCACATTATCGGATCCATGGATCCGATAGCGTTAACCATATTAGTTGATGACTCCAACAATGGACGTGCACTATATGATCCTTAACATCATATTATCGTCTCATCCAAATTTCTTAAGTTCTTGTTTGGTTGCCTTTCAGCAGTACAATTTGTTGTTTCCCTATGTCGAGTTATGCAAAGCAACGAGGCTGTGACGTTTGAAAAAGAAGACAATGGAAATTCTTGGTTACTACTGGATGCAGCAATAGTTATTGTTCTAGATGCAACAGTAATTGTTTTCCAGAGCAGTTAAATCAATTTTACAATTCCTAATGCATATTCCATTCACTGTTTTGGAGAGATCAATTATTGAGCAATGTTTTCTGTTGTTCTGAGTCTTCTACCTGTTATTCCTCTGGTCGTGATAAGCATTGGGGTACTCTGATCAGCGAACAGGTATATCTTCTAGGGTCATGAATTAGCATATGTAGTATTTAAAAAACTAATTCTTTTGCCACCAAGTTGGAACATATACTCTAAAGCTACCACTAAACTCCTTTTTAATATCTTTCTAAGCCACTCTCTTTTGAGTATTATGCTAACACTAACATATGCTTGCTACCACTAACATATATGATATTATCTAACCATCTGAGAGTAGTATGCTGTATTAACTACGGATAAACTATGGATTTGACAGTATTCAGCATGTGTTTTGTAATCGTGTATTGACTTCTGTTTTCCTTCACGTGATGTCGCTCATAGTATTCTTTTATTTGGATCACTTATGGCAAATTTTTTCTTTAGGGTCTTATATGGTCAACTGGTCCCCAAACTTGCAAACTGCAGTATCTGACTTGGTATGTTCAGTTTTATTTGGTATTAAATTGTTTATATTACATTCCTGGATTGTTTCTGTTTTGTTGGTTTAATGATATCAGCACCACTTTGCACTGGGATGTGCCCCGTGGGTTTATATCCGACTTCCATGGGTGGATTTTATGTGCGTGGTTAACTTGGAAAATTAGTATTGGGTTAATTTCCTTGTATGTGAATTTATCCATTACTTGTCATTAGATATTTGCTCGCCCGCCACATCTTAAAAGGGAGCATGTTGATGTTTTTCGAAAAAGAGTTATTGTCATTTATCAATTAACATTATAAAACTAATTGTAGATGTCATTTGGAGCCATATTTATCCATTCTGCTGTTTTGGTCTTTGACATTTTAAGTTCTCCTCATACTTGTAAATTTCCTGCATGGACTGGGCTAACTAGAACTTGGAGTTGACATACTATCCTCTACACCATCATCATATAAACGTTATCTGTCAAAATGTTGACAGCTATTTAGGGGAAATATGAATGTAAAGGTGTCATTGATGAAACTTGTTTAATCGCTATCAACCTAAGGTCAACATTACAACAGGCACCTAACTCATGAGCTAGGAAACTGTGTAAAATAGTGAAAGAGAAGGGTTTAACATACAATTCAGGTGGCTAGTTGCCGGATAGGGTAAACTACTGCTCGCTACTGCATTTTAATTCTTGCATCTTGATAAGCAAGGCTTCAATATTGTCCTACTTTAAGAGTCAAAAAAAGGTAAGAATTATAAAATGTAGGTATATTGAAAAACATTCATCTCTTAGGTTAGGTGTGACAGGTGGTTGAAACAAAACACATTCTTTTAGTTGCCACTGTGTTCTTGTGTTACTTTTATTTGAGGAATTATATCTTTTGGAAGGTGAGTACAATTGATGTCATTTTTTCATGCCTCAATTTGCTAGACTGACAAAGTGTCAAATGCTTCATATTTGCGTAAATTTCAAGCACTTTCCTTGCTCGTTTTAGGAAGTGGAGTACTCTGAAGAGCCTGGTGCTTTGTATTACATCAAATATCGTGTTGCTGGCGGTTCAAGGTAATCTTGACTCCATGCATTTGCTTGTAGCTGAGAGCATTATTTGTATTCAAGTGTTCTAGTGAAATGGGAGCATTTTGATTTGACCTTTTGGATATCCTCTTTATATTTATTTATTCATTTCTTTTAATTTTTATGTATGCACTGACTTTTAATCCTTTCATAATGAGGTAACTTTCGTTCAGTTTTCTTTCATTCTTCAGTTTGAAAATTGTCTTATGCACTAGTGCACTTTCATGGATAATAAATAATAGGAATATTCCCCACCAATTTAGAGGCATAGCCTATACCCCCCCCCCCAACCAAAAAAAAAAGGAAAAAAGAAGTAATTCTAAAGCATTTTACAGATAATGTACTTGGCTGCATTTTTTAGTCATGGCATCTTTATTTTTTTAAAAGTTTGACGACTTTAAAAGCACATTTTTTAACCCAGCATTTCTTTTTAAAAGAATTTGTTAGTAGCACACTTGCAATTTATGTGTGTAAGTTTTTTCTACTCTAGCTACATGCGTTTCAGCCTAATCAATTGTTGAATCCTTTTCATCTTAAATCTTACATCTTTGCTTCTACTGAGGCATTTATAACCTCATCACTGATATTGTCGTTGATATTGCATTGATTTATGTTGCAGGAGTGACTTTTTGACAATTGCAACTACTCGTCCAGAGACATTATTTGGTGATACAGCCATTGCCGTTCATCCTGAGGTTAGACAATTTCTTGTCTACAAGAAGCAATTTCTCTACGATGCTATTTCACCTGAAATTCCTCCCTTCCTCCTTGTGTATTATAAGTACATTTAATAGGTTCCATCCCCTGAAATAGATACATCTGTAATAATGTATATTTTCATCATGTTGCAGGATGAACGCTATACTAAGTACATTGGTATGCAGGCAATTGTACCTCAGACATTTGGCCGCCATGTCCCCATAATTGCGGACAAAGTAAGTTTTCCATGTTTTTCTTGTTCTTGCTTTTTTTTCACTTACTGACTACGAAGTATGGCCGGTGAACACGTGGTTTGACCATTTTTTCTCCCCTCGTCCTTCTAGCACGGGTTTATATGAAACCAGCCACCCCTTAGTAATTTAATAAATTTAGAAAGAATTATCACAAAAGGTGATGGAATATAAACCCAAGCTCATTTCCATGCAGTCACTGTGAAGTAACTCTGGTTTGGGCCCATGAAAGGGCGTGCAAGTTGCACATGCACGTTAGTATAGGAAGTTATGTCTTAATTCTCATGACAACTTCGGAGTTTTTGTACTGTGGAATGGAATTTGTAAGAGTAGTCTTTTTCAGAATGGCTAGCCAATTTGCAATGTGTTTTCTCTCTTAATGTATGAGCTATATCATGAAAAACTGGACAAGGGTCCCACAAGTCTCTGTATAAGTGATTCACGAAACAAATAGTAGTAGAACTTGTTCCATCTAAGAAAAGCCAACAATTCTTGATACAACGAAATCTGTAATGGTACTCACCTAATCCCATAACGCACAAAGAATTGGCATTCAAATTTGCTAGTTTTTTTTTAAATAGAATACAAGGAATATTGTTTTGATCAAACCAAAGGGTCTTATCTTTACTCGTTGACATAATAGACAGCCAATCCATGATGATATTGTTCTCTTGATGTATGAACAGCAATGTTATGCTAGGTAAGAGACCATGTTGGTGTTCAGTGGCAGATCCATTTTTGTTTTGTTTTGTTTTTTTTGGGGGTGGGGGTGGGATTAGAACTAAAAATATAATATTAGAAAACTATAGTGTTGTAGTTTTGGGTTTCTAGTATTTAGTTTTCAGCTTTTAGTGTTTGGGCTTATACCAATTTGAGTTGATTTTTGAAAAGTTAAATTATTTTTTATTTTCCAATGAGCTAATTCTATTTGCTATTAACTTATAGTGTTAGGTTGGGTAATTGGGTTGGGGTGCAATTTGAAAATACTATAGGGGGCAAATTGGAAATATTACATGAACCTATATGTAATTTCTAAATTTCTAGGGGGGCAACTGCACCCCTGGACATCACCTGAATCTGCTCGTCGGTGTTGGTGGTGAGTGCGCTGAGTGTCAACATGGAGTTAACATAAGCAATCAGCAATACAAAAAAGAACCATCTACTTGGTTCTAATCTCTGTTTCGAGTTTGGTAAATGGACCTGGTTTTTCGGTCACCCTGTTGTTTCTGCCCTTTTCGTCCCTGAAATGTTAGGTCCTTTTGTTGATTTGAAAGCTGAAAGCTCGTCAGATATTGTGTGATAGAGGGTTGATGTATGATTATTTTTGGCTAAGTATCAAAAAAAAAAAAAAAAAAAACTTTGGACGATTATCAGATAACTCCTTAACTTTCAAAATATCTGAAAACCCCCCTTAACTTTACGGGCTATTAGAAAACCATCTTTAGCTTTAAGATTTTATCAAAAAATCCCCATTAACTTATAAGGTTTTATCAGAAGACCCCCTAACATCATTAACCACAATTTTTCACACGAGGGGAACTTGTTTGTTTGCCATTATTTCTTCGGTCAAGAATGGTTTCTTCTAGATTTCCTATCTCTGAAGTCCATTTGAATAAACTTCCCCCCAAAAGGCTTATATATATTGCTGTTTACATAAAATAGTGAGGAAAATATTCTGCTCCTTTATTTGAACAAATTTAGATTCATTTCTCTAATCCTTTTTGTACAACGGTTTCAAAGCGTGTTGCAATAGTAATGAAGTTTCCTCAACTATCCTTGTCGAAATAATGTCATATAAATAATGGAAAGGAGTTCTAGCATACTGTCCTAAGTGTAAGGTGTAATGTCCTGTAAGTTTCAGATGCAATGTTGGGTCAGCATCTGACACCGACTGCATGGGCATGGACAGTCCATCCATGTATAACTTGTCTAGTAACCATGTTTAGAACTCTAGTTCCTAGGTCTGGGTCTTCTATCTTGAGCTCACTTTATATAAGCAAATCGTTGTAAATGTATTTTGGCATGGGATATTTGTACAATAGATGATGATATTTATTCAGTTAACTTATAAGCTATGCTAATATATATTGGACTATTTTCTGGCTGAACATCAAATTCCACGGAATGGCTGCATCCCCAGAGATGAATTCCGTACAATTTATATTTAATATATATTTGTGTGGTATGCTATAGACAGCTTTAAATAAAATTTCTTACAATTGTGGGTTTTTTTTGCCCTTTATAAATATTGTTCTTATATTTAACTCTTTTAGCATTAATAATGTATAGCATGTGGATAAAGAATTTGGAACTGGAGTCTTGAAAATAAGTCCTGGGCACGACCACAATGATTATCATCTAGCTAGAAAACTGGGTCTGCCAATACTCAATGTCATGAACAAAGATGGGACCCTTAATGAGGTCGCTGGCTTGTACAGGTAAATTAATGTCTTCATCCAATTTGGTTGATACTATGTAATGTAATTCAGTTTCTTGTCAATTTGTCTTGTATTTGTTAATGCTATTCATCTCTCAGTGGGCTTGATCGATTTGAAGCTCGAAAGAAACTATGGTCAGATCTTGAAGAGACAGGTCTGGCAGTAAAAAAGGAGCCTTATAATTTACGTGTTCCCAGGTCGCAGCGTGGTGGTGAAGTGTGATAACATATTCCCTATTTTGTCTTGTTTGAAGTGCTTAAAAGAATTTCTGTGTTTCCAAATAGTAGCTTTTTTTTTTCCTTTTGTAATCAGATTATAGAACCACTGGTTAGTAAACAATGGTTTGTGACCATGGAACCACTGGCTGAGAAGGCCCTTCATGCAGTGGAGAAGCAACAGCTTATCATTTTACCTGAAAGGTTTGAAAAGGTAATGACTGTTATAAAACTTTAGTTTAGCTAGTTTACACCACCGATTGCATGAACCTTTTCTTTCATTGCTATCTTTCTTAGATATGAATCAAATGATACACACCTCTTATTTCTCATGTGGCTTGGTCTTCAATTTGGTGTGTGCTCTTGTATCAAATTTCTCCCGATGATTGCTACCTATTTGATAATTGAAAGACAAACATACAAATGAATTTCTTGATATTGTTTTTTGACTGCAGACATATAATCACTGGTTGACAAACATTAAAGACTGGTGTATAAGCAGACAATTGTGGTGGGGTCACCGAATACCGGTTTGGTACATTGTGGGTAAAGATTGTGAAGAGGACTATATTGTCGCAAGAAGTTCAGAAGAAGCACATCTAAAAGCCCGAGAAAAATATGGAAGATCAGTGGAAATATACCAAGATCCCGATGTTCTTGATACATGGTTTTCAAGGTTTGCACTTTGTAGATGTATTATAATATTGATTTTTTTCCTTGGTCATAGTCAATATGCAGAAAGTAAGCAGATATTCTCAAGTAGATATAACTCGACAATTCTTATATCTAATTTACTCCAGTCCTATGACTAAAGGATTTTATATATATATATATATATATATATATATATACTATATATTATATATAATACTAGAAGAGAAGAGAGAGAGAGAAGAGAGAGAGACGAAGAGAGAGAGATGGTAAATGTTTTGGTTACCCAAGCATAAATCTTTGTGCTTGGTAGTGAGTGGCCCACATCCCCTCCACCCTCATTCAAACATGGGGGACCACAATTCACATGGGTTTGAGAAGCTGCATGAGGATCTGCAGATCATTTAAATGAGTGGCACGGATTATGTCAACGCTCACTACCAAGTATAAATTTGTTGCTTAGACCAAAGCATACTCCATTATCTCTTCATATATAATGAATAATAAAATATGTATATACTATATATACGAGTATATATATATACTAATAGTCGCGACCGGAAAGAGAGAGGCAGTCATATGGGTATGCTTGTACCGAAGCACAAAAAAAAGTTGTGCTCGGATAGTGATGGTCACATCCCCCTCTCATCATTCAAGATATGGGACCAACATTCACATGGGTAAAAATAAGTGGATGCAGGATGATGACACATAACGTACCAAGCATACATTTTCTCATAGTATATACTATATCACATACTTCTATACCATAGTACAGTTACATATACTTATATATACACTATATGACCTTCAGGCTATACTAGTATATATAAGTACTCAATATACTAGAAAATTTTTCAAAACG